>NW_027640482.1:0-84275 GCF_949752795.1 Hyperoodon ampullatus | reverse complement strand
TGTTTACAGGATCTTCATAAGTGATATCTTATGATAAGTTTCTTTTTCTGTGTGACTTATTTCACTTAGAATCATCGTACCTGAATCCACCCATTTTGCTGCTACTGGTCTTATGACATTGATTTCATGGCTGAGGGATATTCCATCGTACGTAAGTACCACAATTTTTTGAACCATGTTTATATTTTCTGGGATACTTAAGTTGTATCCAAGTTGAGGTCCTTGTATGCAGTGCAGCCCTAAATTTTGGGGTGGCTCTGTCTTATTGATTTTCAGTTTTCCCAAGGTATATTCCCTAGACTGGTAGTGCCCTTGGCTCTGTAGCTCTGTTCTTTACTTGTTTTAGGGAACAGAATGCACTCCTCCAGAGAGGCAGTTGGCAATTTACATCCCGCCCATCAGCATAACAAGGCTCCCTGTTCTCCAGGGCCTGTCTTGCCTTTCTTGTTCTTACACATTTTGTGGATGTCCCTTTTGACCGGTGGGAAGTGATACTTCTTTGTAGTGCAGATTTGCATTGCCCGCTTGCTTGCTTGGCCAAAAAGGGCGTATGCGTTTTCTCCTGAATATATTCAGGAGAAACGCATACGCCCTTTTTGGCCAAGTGCATCATTGTCGAAGTTGTTCCCCTCTTCCTGTGCTTTAAAGGCGATTCCAACGTACCTCTTGAAATCTGTTTCCTGCTATTCTGCCTCGCTTTCAAGTCCGCCTCGTTGCCTTCCCTCAACAGATTTTTGGACGATAGTTGTCCTTTATTACTCGGCCAGTTTGTGAATTGCTGTGCCCCTGAGCTCCATTTTTCAACTCGTTTTTGGTGAGCTGACCGCAAGTCCAAAATTTTGGTTCAGGACCTATACTGGTTCCCGGTGGGTGGCTGAGAATTTGGTTAATTCTTCTTCCTGCCGGGAAATTACAGTGATATGTGCCCGTCCAAATGCCTAACAGCTACTCTCTCATTGGTTCTCCCTCTTCCCTTTCATCCTCTGCCAAATTGGCAACCTGTACGAACCAAGAGGTTAAAGGGGCTGTCTCTCCAAGTTGGGAGGTTGATAGTAAAGCAGACGGAAAGTCAAACCGGAGCACCAGGAGAGGGACTATTCGTTGAGTTTTAGAAACCTTTCGTATTCACAGTGTGTCCGTTCTCTAGGTTTCCCGCACATGTTATAGCTGTAGTAATATTCCCTTCAACCTGGAGAGTTCTCACCCATGGAATGGGTGCCATGCATTATTGCTTTAAAGGGTCTGCATTTGCTCACCCAATCTCACCAATCGTCTCAGTCCCAAGTGTCCCTCATTATGCCCCATCCAGCTGTCGTTGTAGATAGGGTCATTCCAGCTTTCATCAGAGACCCTGAAGGAATTGTAAAGAATTTCCCAGTTTTTTTGTTTTGTTTTTGAAATTCCTTTTTATAGTGGGTTTGAGCTGATTCTCGCTGCCATGTTTATGCCAGTCTAGACACACTTGATTCCCTTACGGAGACATATCAATACATAGGTTTTAAGATTCTTACTAGTCAGATATTTTCCTCTGCGGGAAATATGGGGTTTTGAGTCCCTTTCGCTGAGGACGTTGTAGGTCTTGACTATTCCATAGTTGGTTTTTGGAACGGTACCTGTGCTTATATCAAACTCTGGTTTTATGCATCACCCCACCTCTCCTTCCCCCTTAAGCAGGTATAAGAGTGTTTTCTAAATGTGAGACACTGTTCTCTTTCCTAACTCAGTTCAAGTGTAGCCATGTTTACAGGATCTTCATAAGTGATATCTTATGATAAGTTTCTTTTTCTGTGTGACTTATTTCACTTAGAATCATCGTACCTGAATCCACCCATTTTGCTGCTACTGGTCTTATGACATTGATTTCATGGCTGAGGGATATTCCATCGTACGTAAGTACCACAATTTTTTGAACCATGTTTATATTTTCTGGGATACTTAAGTTGTATCCAAGTTGAGGTCCTTGTATGCAGTGCAGCCCTAAATTTTGGGGTGGCTCTGTCTTATTGATTTTCAGTTTTCCCAAGGTATATTCCCTAGACTGGTAGTGCCCTTGGCTCTGTAGCTCTGTTCTTTACTTGTTTTAGGGAACAGAATGCACTCCTCCAGAGAGGCAGTTGGCAATTTACATCCCGCCCATCAGCATAACAAGGCTCCCTGTTCTCCAGGGCCTGTCTTGCCTTTCTTGTTCTTACACATTTTGTGGATGTCCCTTTTGACCGGTGGGAAGTGATACTTCTTTGTAGTGCAGATTTGCATTGCCCGCTTGCTTGCTTGGCCAAAAAGGGCGTATGCGTTTTCTCCTGAATATATTCAGGAGAAACGCATACGCCCTTTTTGGCCAAGTGCATCATTGTCGAAGTTGTGCCCCTCTTCCTGTGCTTTAAAGGCGATTCCAACGTACCTCTTGAAATCTGTTTCCTGCTATTCTGCCTCGCTTTCAAGTCCGCCTCGTTGCCTTCCCTCAACAGATTTTTGGACGATAGTTGTCCTTTATTACTCGGCCAGTTTGTGAATTGCTGTGCCCCTGAGCTCCATTTTTCAACTCGTTTTTGGTGAGCTGACCGCAAGTCCAAAATTTTGGTTCAGGACCTATACTGGTTCCCGGTGGGTGGCTGAGAATTTGGTTAATTCTTCTTCCTGCTGGAAAATTACAGTGATATGTGCCCCTCCAAATGTCTAACAGCTACTCTCTCATTGGTTCTCCCTCTTCCCTTTCATCCTCTGCCAAATTGGCAACCTGGGCGAACCAAGAGGTTAAAGGGGCTGTCTCTCCAAGTTGGGAGGTTGATAGTAAAGCAGACGGAAAGTCAAACCGGAGCACCAGGGGTGGGACTATGCGTTGAGTTTTAGAAACCTTTCGTATTCACACTGTGTCCGTTCTCTAGGTTTCCCGCACATGTTATAGCTGTAGTAATATTCCCTTCAACCTGGAGAGTTCGGACCCATGGAATGGGTGCCATGCATTATTGCTTTAAAGGGTCTGCATTTGCTCACCCAATCTCACCAATCGTCTCAGTCCCAAGTGTCCCTCCTTATGCCACATCCAGCTGTCGTTGTAGATAGGGTCATTCCAGCTTTCATCAGAGACCCTGAAGGAATTGCAAAGAATTTCCCAGTTTTTTTGTTTTGTTTTTGAAATTCCTTTTTATAGTGGGTTTGAGCTGATTCTCGCTGCCATGTTTATGCCAGTCTAGACACACTTGATTCCCTTACGGAGACATATCAATACATAGGTTTTAAGATTCTTACTAGTCAGATATTTTCCTCTGCGGGAAATATGGGGTTTTGAGTCCCTTTCGCTGAGGACGGTGTAGGTCTTGTCTATTCCATAGTTGGTTTTTGGAACAGTACCTGTGCTTATATCAAACTCTGGTTTTATGCATCACCCCACCTCTCCTTCCCCCTTAAGCAGGTATAAGAGTGTTTTCTAAATGTGAGACACTGTTCTCTTTCCTAACTCAGTTCAAGTGTAGCCATGTTTACAGGATCTCCATAAGTGATATCTTATGATAAGTTTCTTTTTCTGTGTGACTTATTTCACTTAGAATCATCGTACCTGAATACACCCATTTTGCTGCTACTGGTCTTATGACATTGATTTCATGGCTGAGGGATATTCCATCGTACGTAAGTACCACAATTTTTTGAACCATGTTTATATTTTCTGGGATACTTAAGGTGTATCCAAGTTGAGGTCCTTGTATGCAGTGCAGCCCTAAATTTTGGGGTGGCTCTGTCTTATTGATTTTCAGTTTTCCCAAGGTATATTCCCTAGACTGGTAGTGCCCTTGGCTCTGTAGCTCTGTTCTTTACTTGTTTTAGGGAACAGAATGCACTCCTCCAGAGAGGCAGTTGGCAATTTACATCCCGCCCATCAGCATAACAAGGCTCCCTGTTCTCCAGGGCCTGTCTTGCCTTTCTTGTTCTTACACATTTTGTGGATGTCCCTTTTGACCGGTGGGAAGTGATACTTCTTTGTAGTGCAGATTTGCATTGCCCGCTTGCTTGCTTGGCCAAAAAGGGCGTATGCGTTTTCTCCTGAATATATTCAGGAGAAAACGCATACGCCCTTTTTGGCCAAGTGCATCATTGTCGAAGTTGTGCCCCTCTTCCTGTGCTTTAAAGGCGATTCCAACGTACCTCTTGAAATCTGTTTCCTGCTATTCTGCCTCGCTTTCAAGTCCGCCTCGTTGCCTTCCCTCAACAGATTTTTGGACGATAGTTGTCCTTTATTACTTGGCCAGTTTGTGAATTGCTGTGCCCCTGAGCTCCATTTTTCAACTCGTTTTTGGTGAGCTGACCGCAAGTCCAAAATTTTGGTTCAGGACCTATACTGGTTCCCGGTGGGTGGCTGAGAATTTGGTTAATTCTTCTTCCTGCCGGGAAATTACAGTGATATGTGCCCCTCCAAATGCCTAACAGCTACTCTCTCATTGGTTCTCCCTCTTCCCTTTCATCCTCTGCCAAATTGGCAACCTGTGCGAACCAAGAGGTTAAAGGGGCTGTCTCTCCAAGTTGGGAGGTTGATAGTAAAGCAGACGGAAAGTCAAACCGGAGCACCAGGGGAGGGACTATGCGTTGAGTTTTAGAAACCTTTCGTATTCACAGTGTGTCCGTTCTCTAGGTTTCCCGCACATGTTATAGCTGTAGTAACATTCCCTTCAACCTGGAGAGTTCGGACCCATGGAATGGGTGCCATGCATTATTGCTTTAAAGGGTCTGCATTTGCTCAACCAATCTCACCAATCGTCTCAGTCCCAAGTGTCCCTCCTTATGCCACATCCAGCTGTCGTTGTAGATAGGGTCATTCCAGCTTTCATCAGAAACCCTGAAGGAATTGTAAAGAATTTCCCCGTTTTTTTGTTTTGTTTTTGAAATTCCTTTTTATAGTGGGTTTGAGCTGATTCTCGCTGCCATGTTTATGCCAGTCTAGACACACTTGATTCCCTTACGGAGACATATCAATACATAGGTTTTAAGATTCTTACTAGTCAGATATTTTCCTCTGCGGGAAATATGGGGTTTTGAGTCCCTTTCACTGAAGACGGTGTAGGTCTTGTCTATTCCATAGTTGGTTTTTGGAACGGTACCTGTGCTTATATCAAACTCTGGTTTTATGCATCACCCCACCTCTCCTTCCCCCTTAAGCAGGTATAAGAGTGTTTTCTAAATGTGAGACACTGTTCTCTTTCCTAACTCAGTTCAACTGTAGCCATGTTTACAGGATCTTCATAAGTGATATCTTATGATAAGTTTCTTTTTCTGTGTGACTTATTTCACTTAGAATCATCGTACCTGAATCCACCCATTTTGCTGCTACTGGTCTTATGACATTGATTTCATGGCTGAGGGATATTCCATCGTACGTAAGTACCACAATTTTTTGAACCATGTTTATATTTTCTGGGATACTTAAGGTGTATCCAAGTTGAGGTCCTTGTATGCAGTGCAGCCCTAAATTTTGGGGTGGCTCTGTCTTATTGATTTTCAGTTTTCCCAAGGTATATTCCCTAGACTGGTAGTGCCCTTGGCTCTGTAGCTCTGTTCTTTACTTGTTTTAGGGAACAGAATGCACTCCTCCAGAGAGGCAGTTGTCAATTTACATCACGCCCATCAGCATAACAAGGCTCCCTGTTCTCCAGGGCCTGTCTTGCCTTTCTTGTTCTTACACATTTTGTGGATGTCCCTTTTGACCGGTGGGAAGTGATACTTCTTTGTAGTGCAGATTTGCATTGCCCGCTTGCTTGCTTGGCCAAAAAGGGCGTATGCGTTTTCTCCTCAATATATTCAGGAGAAAACGCATACGCCCTTTTTGGCCAAGTGCATCATTGTCGAAGTTGTGCCCCTCTTCCTGTGCTTTAAAGGCGATTCCAACGTACCTCTTGAAATCTGTTTCCTGCTATTCTGCCTCGCTTTCAAGTCCGCCTCGTTGCCTTCCCTCAACAGATTTTTGGACGATAGTTGTCCTTTATTACTCGGCCAGTTTGTGAATTGCTGTGCCCCTGAGCTCCATTTTTCAACTCGTTTTTGGTGAGCTGACCGCAAGTCCAAAATTTTGGTTCAGGACCTATACTGGTTCCCGGTGGGTGGCTGAGAATTTGGTTAATTCTTCTTCCTGCCGGGAAATTACAGTGATATGTGCCCCTCCAAATGCCTAACAGCTACTCTCTCATTGGTTCTCCCTCTTCCCTTTCATCCTCTGCCAAATTGGCAACCTGTGCGAACCAAGAGGTTAAAGGGGCTGTCTCTCCAAGTTGGGAGGTGGATAGTAAAGCAGACGGAAAGTCAAACCGGAGCACCAGGGGAGGGACTATGCGTTGAGTTTTAGAAACCTTTCGTATTCACAGTGTGTCCGTTCTCTAGGTTTCCCGCACATGTTATAGCTGTAGTAATATTCCCTTCAACCTGGAGAGTTCGGACCCATGGAATGGGTGCCATGCATTATTGCTTTAAAGGGTCTGCATTTGCTCACCCAATCTCAACCAATCGTCTCAGTCCCAAGTGTCCCTCCTTATGCCACATCCAGCTGTCGTTGTAGATAGGGTCATTCCAGCCTTCATCAGAGACCCTGAAGGAATTGTAAAGAATTTCCCAGTTTTTTTGTTTTGTTTTTGAAATTCCTTTTTATAGTGGGTTTGAGCTGATTCTCGCTGCCATGTTTATGCCAGTCTAGACACACTTGATTCCCTTACGGAGACATATCAATACATAGGTTTTAAGATTCTTACTAGTCAGATATTTTCCTCTGCGGGAAATATGGGGTTTTGAGTCCCTTTCGCTGAGGACGGTGTAGGTCTTGTCTATTCCATAGTTGGTTTTTGGAACGGTACCTGTGCTTATATCAAACTCTGGTTTTATGCATCACCCCACCTCTCCTTCCCCCTTAAGCAGGTATAAGAGTGTTTTCTAAATGTGAGACACTGTCCTCTTTCCTAACTCAGTTCAAGTGTAGCCATGTTTACAGGATCTTCATAAGTGATATCTTATGATAAGTTTCTTTTTCTGTGTGACTTATTTCACTTAGAATCATCGTACCTGAATCCACCCATTTTGCTGCTACTGGTCTTATGACATTGATTTCATGGCTGAGGGATATTCCATCGTACGTAAGTACCACAATTTTTTGAACCATGTTTATATTTTCTGGGATACTTAAGGTGTATCCAAGTTGAGGTCCTTGTATGCAGTGCAGCCCTAAATTTTGGGGTGGCTCTGTCTTATTGATTTTCAGTTTTCCCAAGGTATATTCCCTAGACTGGTAGTGCCCTTGGCTCTGTAGCTCTGTTCTTTACTTGTTTTAGGGAACAGAATGCACTCCTCCAGAGAGGCAGTTGGCAATTTACATCCCGCCCATCAGCATAACAAGGCTCCCTGTTCTCCAGGGCCTGTCTTGCCTTTCTTGTTCTTACACATTTTGTGGATGTCCCTTTTGACCGGTGGGAAGTGATACTTCTTTGTAGTGCAGATTTGCATTGCCCGCTTGCTTGCTTGGCCAAAAAGGGCGTATGCGTTTTCTCCTGAATATATTCAGGAGAAAACGCATACGCCCTTTTTGGCCAAGTGCATCATTGTCGAAGTTGTGCCCCTCTTCCTGAGCTTTAAAGGCGATTCCAACGTACCTCTTGAAATCTGTTTCCTGCTATTCTGCCTCGCTTTCAAGTCCGCCTCGTTGCCTTCCCTCAACAGATTTTTGGACGATAGTTGTCTTTTATTACTCGGCCAGTTTGTGAATTGCTGTGCCCCTGAGCTCCATTTTTCAACTCGTTTTTGGTGAGCTGACCGCAAGTCCAAAATTTTGGTTCAGGACCTATACTGGTTCCCGGTGGGTGGCTGAGAATTTGGTTAATTCTTCTTCCTGCCGGGAAATTACAGTGATATGTGCCCCTCCAAATGCCTAACAGCTACTCTCTCATTGGTTCTCCCTCTTCCCTTTCATCCTCTGCCAAATTGGCAACCTGTGCGAACCAAGAGGTTAAAGGGGCTGTCTCTCCAAGTTGGGAGGTTGATAGTAAAGCAGACGGAAAGTCAAACCGGAGCACCAGGGGAGGGACTATGCGTTGAGTTTTAGAAACCTTTCGTATTCACAGTGTGTCCGTTCTCTAGGTTTCCCGCACATGTTATAGCTGTAGTAATATTCCCTTCAACCTGGAGAGTTCGGACCCATGGAATGGGTGCCATGAATTATTGCTTTAAAGGGTCTGCATTTGCTCACCCAATCTCACCAATCGTCTCAGTCCCAAGTGTCCCTCCTTATGCCACATCCAGCTGTCGTTGTAGATAGGGTCATTCCAGCCTTCATCAGAGACCCTGAAGGAATTGTAAAGAATTTCCCAGTTTTTTTGTTTTGTTTTTGAAATTCCTTTTTATAGTGGGTTTGAGCTGATTCTCGCTGCCATGTTTATGCCAGTCTAGACACACTTGATTCCCTTACGGAGACATATCAATACATAGGTTTTAAGATTCTTACTAGTCAGATATTTTCCTCTGCGGGAAATATGGGGTTTTGAGTCCCTTTCACTGAGGACGGTGTAGGTCTTGTCTAATCCATAGTTGGTTTTTGGAACGGTACCTGTGCTTATATCAAACTCTGGTTTTATGCATCACCCCACCTCTCCTTCCCCCTTAAGCAGGTATAAGAGTGTTTTCTAAATGTGAGACACTGTTCTCTTTCCTAACTCAGTTCAAGTGTAGCCATGTTTACAGGATCTTCATAAGTGATATCTTATGATAAGTTTCTTTTTCTGTGTGACTTATTTCACTTAGAATCATCGTACCTGAATCCACCCATTTTGCTGCTACTGGTCTTATGACATTGATTTCATGGCTGAGGGATATTCCATCGTATGTAAGTACCACAATTTTTTGAACCATGTTTATATTTTCTGGGATACTTAAGGTGTATCCAAGTTGAGGTCCTTGTATGCAGTGCAGCCCTAAATTTTGGGGTGGCTCTGTCTTATTGATTTTCCGTTTTCCCAAGGTATATTCCCTAGACTGGTAGTGCCCTTGGCTCTGTAGCTCTGTTCTTTACTTGTTTTAGGGAACAGAATGCACTCCTCCAGAGAGGCAGTTGGCAATTTACATCCCGCCCATCAGCATAACAAGGCTCCCTGTTCTCCAGGGCCTGTCTTGCCTTTCTTGTTCTTACACATTTTGTGGATGTCCCTTTTGACCGGTGGGAAGTGATACTTCTTTGTAGTGCAGATTTGCATTGCCCGCTTGCTTGCTTGGCCAAAAAGGGCGTATGCGTTTTCTCCTGAATATATTCAGGAGAAAACGCATACGCCCTTTTTGGCCAAGTGCATCATTGTCGAAGTTGTGCCCCTCTTCCTGTGCTTTAAAGGCGATTCCAACGTACCTCTTGAAATCTGTTTCCTGCTATTCTGCCTCGCTTTCAAGTCCGCCTCGTTGCCTTCCCTCAACAGATTTTTGGACGATAGTTGTCCTTTATTACTCGGCCAGTTTGTGAATTGCTGTGCCCCTGAGCTCCATTTTTCAACTCGTTTTTGGTGAGCTGAACGCAAGTCCAAAATTTTGGTTCAGGACCTATACTGGTTCCCGGTGGGTGGCTGAGAATTTGGTTAATTCTTCTTCCTGCCGGGAAATTACAGTGATATGTGCCCGTCCAAATGCCTAACAGCTACTCTCTCATTGGTTCTCCCTCTTCCCTTTCATCCTCTGCCAAATTGGCAACCTGTGCGAACCAAGAGGTTAAAGGGGCTGTCTCTCCAAGTTGGGAGGTTGATAGTAAAGCAGACGGAAAGTCAAACCGGAGCACCAGGAGAGGGACTATTCGTTGAGTTTTAGAAACCTTTCGTATTCACAGTGTGTCCGTTCTCTAGGTTTCCCGCACATGTTATAGCTGTAGTAACATTCCCTTCAACCTGGAGAGTTCGGACCCATGGAATGGGTGCCATGCATTATTGCTTTAAAGGGTCTGCATTTGCTCAACCAATCTCACCAATCGTCTCAGTCCCAAGTGTCCCTCTTTATGCCACATCCAGCTGTCGTTGTAGATAGGGTCATTCCAGCTTTCATCAGAAACCCTGAAGGAATTGTAAAGAATTTCCCCGTTTTTTTGTTTTGTTTTTGAAATTCCTTTTTATAGTGGGTTTGAGCTGATTCTCGCTGCCATGTTTATGCCAGTCTAGACACACTTGATTCCCTTACGGAGACATATCAATACATAGGTTTTAAGATTCTTACTAGTCAGATATTTTCCTCTGCGGGAAATATGGGGTTTTGAGTCCCTTTCACTGAAGACGGTGTAGGTCTTGTCTATTCCATAGTTGGTTTTTGGAACGGTACCTGTGCTTATATCAAACTCTGGTTTTATGCATCACCCCACCTCTCCTTCCCCCTTAAGCAGGTATAAGAGTGTTTTCTAAATGTGAGACACTGTTCTCTTTCCTAACTCAGTTCAAGTGTAGCCATGTTTACAGGATCTTCATAAGTGATATCTTATGATAAGTTTCTTTATCTGTGTGACTTATTTCACTTAGAATCATCGTACCTGAATCCACCCATTTTGCTGCTACTGGTCTTATGACATTGATTTCATGGCTGAGGGATATTCCATCGTACGTAAGTACCACAATTTTTTGAACCATGTTTATATTTTCTGGGATACTTAAGGTGTATCCAAGTTGAGGTCCTTGTATGCAGTGCAGCCCTAAATTTTGGGGTGGCTCTCTCTTATTGATTTTCAGTTTTCCCAAGGTATATTCCTTAGACTGGTAGTGCCCTTGGCTCTGTAGCTCTGTTCTTTACTTGTTTTAGGGAACAGAATGCACTCCTCCAGAGAGGCAGTTGTCAATTTACATCACGCCCATCAGCATAACAAGGCTCCCTGTTCTCCAGGGCCTGTCTTGCCTTTCTTGTTCTTACACATTTTGTGGATGTCCCTTTTGACCGGTGGGAAGTGATACTTCTTTGTAGTGCAGATTTGCATTGCCCGCTTGCTTGCTTGGCCAAAAAGGGCGTATGCGTTTTCTCCTGAATATATTCAGGAGAAAACGCATACGCCCTTTTTGGCCAAGTGCATCATTGTCGAAGTTGTGCCCCTCTTCCTGTGCTTTAAAGGCGATTCCAACGTACCTCTTGAAATCTGTTTCCTGCTATTCTGCCTCGCTTTCAAGTCCGCCTCGTTGCCTTCCCTCAACAGATTTTTGGACGATAGTTGTCCTTTATTACTCGGCCAGTTTGTGAATTGCTGTGCCCCTGAGCTCCATTTTTCAACTCGTTTTTGGTGAGCTGACCGCAAGTCCAAAATTTTGGTTCAGGTCCTATACTGGTTCCCGGTGGGTGGCTGAGAATTTGGTTAATTCTTCTTCCTGCCGGGAAATTACAGTGATATGTGCCCGTCCAAATGCCTAACAGCTACTCTCTCATTGGTTCTCCCTCTTCCCTTTCATCCTCTGCCAAATTGGCAACCTGTGCGAACCAAGAGGTTAAAGGGGCTGTCTCTCCAAGTTGGGAGGTTGATAGTAAAGCAGACGGAAAGTCAAACCGGAGCACCAGGAGAGGGACTATGCGTTGAGTTTTAGAAACCTTTCGTATTCACAGTGTGTCCGTTCTCTAGGTTTCCCGCACATGTTATAGCTGTAGTAATATTCCCTTCAACCTGGAGAGTTCGGACCCATGGAATGGGTGCCATGCATTATTGCTTTAAAGGGTCTGCATTTGCTCACCCAATCTCACCAATCGTCTCAGTCCCAAGTGTCCCTCCTTATGCCACATCCAGCTGTCGTTGTAGATAGGGTCATTCCAGCTTTCATCAGAGACCCTGAAGGAATTGCAAAGAATTTCCCAGTTTTTTTGTTTTGTTTTTGAAATTCCTTTTTATAGTGGGTTTGAGCTGATTCTCGCTGCCATGTTTATGCCAGTCTAGACACACTTGATTCCCTTACGGAGACATATCAATACATAGGTTTTAAGATTCTTACTAGTCAGATATTTTCCTCTGCGGGAAATATGGGGTTTTGAGTCCCTTTCGCTGAGGACGGTGTAGGTCTTGTCTATTCCATAGTTGGTTTTTGGAACGGTACCTGTGCTTATATCAAACTCTGGTTTTATGCATCACCCCACCTCTCCTTCCCCCTTAAGCAGGTATAAGAGTGTTTTCTAAATGTGAGACACTGTTCTCTTTCCTAACTCAGTTCAAGTGTAGCCATGTTTACAGGATCTTCATAAGTGATATCTTATGATAAGTTTCTTTTTCTGTGTGACTTATTTCACTTAGAATCATCGTACCTGAATCCACCCATTTTGCTGCTACTGGTCTTATGACATTGATTTCATGGCTGAGGGATATTCCATCGTACGTAAGTACCACAATTTTTTGAACCATGTTTATATTTTCTGGGATACTTAAGGTGTATCCAAGTTGAGGTCCTTGTATGCAGTGCAGCCCTAAATTTTGGGGTGGCTCTGTCTTATTGATTTTCAGTTTTCCCAAGGTATATTCCCTAGGCTGGTAGTGTCCTTGGCTCTGTAGCTCTGTTCTTTACTTGTTTTAGGGAACAGAATTCACTCCTCCAGAGAGGCAGTTGGCAATTTACATCCCGCCCATCAGCATAACAAGGCTCCCTGTTCTCCAGGGCCTGTCTTGCCTTTCTTGTTCTTACACATTTTGTGGATGTCCCTTTTGACCGGTGGGAAGTGATACTTCTTTGTAGTGCAGATTTGCATTGCCCGCTTGCTTGCTTGGCCAAAAAGGGCGTATGCGTTTTCTCCTGAATATATTCAGGAGAAAACGCATACGCCCTTTTTGGCCAAGTGCATCATTGTCGAAGTTGTGCCCCTCTTCCTGTGCTTTAAAGGCGATTCCAACGTACCTCTTGAAATCTGTTTCCTGCTATTCTGCCTCGCTTTCAAGTCCGCCTCGTTGCCTTCCCTCAACAGATTTTTGGACGATAGTTGTCCTTTATTACTCGGCCAGTTTGTGAATTGCTGTGCCCCTGAGCTCCATTTTTCAACTCGTTTTTGGTGAGCTGACCGCAAGTCCAAAATTTTGGTTCAGGACCTATACTGGTTCCCGGTGGGTGGCTGAGAATTTGGTTAATTCTTCTTCCTGCCGGGAAATTACAGTGATATGTGACCGTCCAAATGCCTAACAGCTACTCTCTCATTGGTTCTCCCTCTTCCCTTTCATCCTCTGCCAAATTGGCAACCTGTACGAACCAAGAGGTTAAAGGGGCTGTCTCTCCAAGTTGGGAGGTTGATAGTAAAGCAGACGGAAAGTCAAACCGGAGCACCAGGAGAGGGACTATTCGTTGAGTTTTAGAAACCTTTCGTATTCACAGTGTGTCCGTTCTCTAGGTTTCCCGCACTTGTTATAGCTGTAGTAATATTCCCTTCAACCTGGAGAGTTCGGACCCATGGAATGGGTGCCATGCATTATTGCTTTAAAGGGTCTGCATTTGCTCACCCAATCTCACCAATCGTCTCAATCCCAAGTGTCCCTCCTTATGCCACATCCAGCTGTCGTTGTAGATAGGGTCATTCCAGCTTTCATCAGAGACCCTGAAGGAATTGTAAAGAATTTCCCAGTTTTTTTGTTTTGTTTTTGAAATTCCTTTTTATAGTGGGTTTGAGCTGATTCTCGCTGCCATGTTTATGCCAGTCTAGACACACTTGATTCCCTTACGGAGACATATCAATACATAGGTTTTAAGATTCTTACTAGTCAGATATTTTCCTCTGCGGGAAATATGGGGTTTTGAGTCCCTTTCGCTGAGGACGGTGTAGGTCTTGTCTATTCCATAGTTGGTTTTTGGAACGGTACCTGTGCTTATATCAAACTCTGGTTTTATGCATCACCCCACCTCTCCTTCCCCCTTAAGCAGGTATAAGAGTGTTTTCTAAATGTGAGACACTGTTCTCTTTCCTAACTCAGTTCAAGTGTAGCCATGTTTACAGGATCTTCATAAGTGATATCTTATGATAAGTTTCTTTTTCTGTGTGACTTATTTCACTTAGAATCATCGTACCTGAATCCACCCATTTTGCTGCTACTGGTCTTATGACATTGATTTCATGGCTGAGGGATATTCCATCGTACGTAAGTACCACAATTTTTTGAACCATGTTTATATTTTCTGGGATACTTAAGGTGTATCCAAGTTGAGGTCCTTGTATGCAGTGCAGCCCTAAATTTTGGGGTGGCTCTGTCTTATTGATTTTCAGTTTTCCCAAGGTATATTCCCTAGACTGGTAGTGCCCTTGGCTCTGTAGCTCTGTTCTTTACTTGTTTTAGGGAACAGAATGCACTCCTCCAGAGAGGCAGTTGGCAATTTACATCCCGCCCATCAGCATAACAAGGCTCCCTGTTCTCCAGGGCCTGTCTTGCCTTTCTTGTTCTTACACATTTTGTGGATGTCCCTTTTGACCGGTGGGAAGTGATACTTCTTTGTAGTGCAGATTTGCATTGCCCGCTTGCTTGCTTGGCCAAAAAGGGCGTATGCGTTTTCTCCTGAATATATTCAGGAGAAAACGCATACGCCCTTTTTGGCCAAGTGCATCATTGTCGAAGTTGTGCCCCTCTTCCTGTGCTTTAAAGGCGATTCCATCGTACCTCTTGAAATCTGTTTCCTGCTATTCTGCCTCGCTTTCAAGTCCGCCTCGTTGCCTTCCCTCAACAGATTTTTGGACGATAGTTGTCCTTTATTACTCGGCCAGTTTGTGAATTGCTGTGCCCCTGAGCTCCATTTTTCAACTCGTTTTTGGTGAGCTGACCGCAAGTCCAAAATTTTGGTTCAGGACCTATACTGGTTCCCGGTGGGTGGCTGAGAATTTGGTTAATTCTTCTTCCTGCCGGGAAATTACAGTGATATGTGCCCGTCCAAATGCCTAACAGCTACTCTCTCATTGGTTCTCCCTCTTCCCTTTCATCCTCTGCCAAATTGGCAACCTGTGCGAACCAAGAGGTTAAAGGGGCTGTCTCTCCAAGTTGGGAGGTTGATAGTAAAGCAGATGGAAAGTCAAACCGGATCACCAGGGGAGGGACTATGCGTTGAGTTTTAGAAACCTTTCGTATTCACAGTGTGTCCGTTCTCTAGGTTTCCCGCACATGTTATAGCTGTAGTAATATTCCCTTCAACCTGGAGAGTTCGGACCCATGGAATGGGTGCCATGCATTATTGCTTTAAAGGGTCTGCATTTGCTCACCCAATCTCACCAATCGTCTCAGTCCCAAGTGTCCCTCCTTATGCCACATCCAGCTGTCGTTGTAGATAGGGTCATTCCAGCCTTCATCAGAGACCCTGAAGGAATTGTAAAGAATTTCCCAGTTTTTTTGTTTTGTTTTTGAAATTCCTTTTTATAGTGGGTTTGAGCTGATTCTCGCTGCCATGTTTATGCCAGTCTAGACACACTTGATTCCCTTACGGAGACATATCAATACATAGGTTTTAAGATTCTTACTAGTCAGATATTTTCCTCTGCGGGAAATATGGGGTTTTGAGTCCCTTTCACTGAGGACGGTGTAGGTCTTGTCTAATCCATAGTTGGTTTTTGGAACGGTACCTGTGCTTATATCAAACTCTGGTTTTATGCATCACCCCACCTCTCCTTCCCCCTTAAGCAGGTATAAGAGTGTTTTCTAAATGTGAGACACTGTTCTCTTTCCTAACTCAGTTCAAGTGTAGCCATGTTTACAGGATCTTCATAAGTGATATCTTATGATAAGTTTCTTTTTCTGTGTGACTTATTTCACTTAGAATCATCGTACCTGAATCCACCCATTTTGCTGCTACTGGTCTTATGACATTGATTTCATGGCTGAGGGATATTCCATCGTATGTAAGTACCACAATTTTTTGAACCATGTTTATATTTTCTGGGATACTTAAGGTGTATCCAAGTTGAGGTCCTTGTATGCAGTGCAGCCCTAAATTTTGGGGTGGCTCTGTCTTATTGATTTTCCGTTTTCCCAAGGTATATTCCCTAGACTGGTAGTGCCCTTGGCTCTGTAGCTCTGTTCTTTACTTGTTTTAGGGAACAGAATGCACTCCTCCAGAGAGGCAGTTGGCAATTTACATCCCGCCCATCAGCATAACAAGGCTCCCTGTTCTCCAGGGCCTGTCTTGCCTTTCTTGTTCTTACACATTTTGTGGATGTCCCTTTTGACCGGTGGGAAGTGATACTTCTTTGTAGTGCAGATTTGCATTGCCCGCTTGCTTGCTTGGCCAAAAAGGGCGTATGCGTTTTCTCCTGAATATATTCAGGAGAAAACGCATACGCCCTTTTTGGCCAAGTGCATCATTGTCGAAGTTGTGCCCCTCTTCCTGTGCTTTAAAGGCGATTCCAACGTACCTCTTGAAATCTGTTTCCTGCTATTCTGCCTCGCTTTCAAGTCCGCCTCGTTGCCTTCCCTCAACAGATTTTTGGACGATAGTTGTCCTTTATTACTCGGCCAGTTTGTGAATTGCTGTGCCCCTGAGCTCCATTTTTCAACTCGTTTTTGGTGAGCTGAACGCAAGTCCAAAATTTTGGTTCAGGACCTATACTGGTTCCCGGTGGGTGGCTGAGAATTTGGTTAATTCTTCTTCCTGCCGGGAAATTACAGTGATATGTGCCCGTCCAAATGCCTAACAGCTACTCTCTCATTGGTTCTCCCTCTTCCCTTTCATCCTCTGCCAAATTGGCAACCTGTGCGAACCAAGAGGTTAAAGGGGCTGTCTCTCCAAGTTGGGAGGTTGATAGTAAAGCAGACGGAAAGTCAAACCGGAGCACCAGGAGAGGGACTATTCGTTGAGTTTTAGAAACCTTTCGTATTCACAGTGTGTCCGTTCTCTAGGTTTCCCGCACATGTTATAGCTGTAGTAACATTCCCTTCAACCTGGAGAGTTCGGACCCATGGAATGGGTGCCATGCATTATTGCTTTAAAGGGTCTGCATTTGCTCAACCAATCTCACCAATCGTCTCAGTCCCAAGTGTCCCTCTTTATGCCACATCCAGCTGTCGTTGTAGATAGGGTCATTCCAGCTTTCATCAGAAACCCTGAAGGAATTGTAAAGAATTTCCCCGTTTTTTTGTTTTGTTTTTGAAATTCCTTTTTATAGTGGGTTTGAGCTGATTCTCGCTGCCATGTTTATGCCAGTCTAGACACACTTGATTCCCTTACGGAGACATATCAATACATAGGTTTTAAGATTCTTACTAGTCAGATATTTTCCTCTGCGGGAAATATGGGGTTTTGAGTCCCTTTCACTGAAGACGGTGTAGGTCTTGTCTATTCCATAGTTGGTTTTTGGAACGGTACCTGTGCTTATATCAAACTCTGGTTTTATGCATCACCCCACCTCTCCTTCCCCCTTAAGCAGGTATAAGAGTGTTTTCTAAATGTGAGACACTGTTCTCTTTCCTAACTCAGTTCAAGTGTAGCCATGTTTACAGGATCTTCATAAGTGATATCTTATGATAAGTTTCTTTATCTGTGTGACTTATTTCACTTAGAATCATCGTACCTGAATCCACCCATTTTGCTGCTACTGGTCTTATGACATTGATTTCATGGCTGAGGGATATTCCATCGTACGTAAGTACCACAATTTTTTGAACCATGTTTATATTTTCTGGGATACTTAAGGTGTATCCAAGTTGAGGTCCTTGTATGCAGTGCAGCCCTAAATTTTGGGGTGGCTCTCTCTTATTGATTTTCAGTTTTCCCAAGGTATATTCCTTAGACTGGTAGTGCCCTTGGCTCTGTAGCTCTGTTCTTTACTTGTTTTAGGGAACAGAATGCACTCCTCCAGAGAGGCAGTTGTCAATTTACATCACGCCCATCAGCATAACAAGGCTCCCTGTTCTCCAGGGCCTGTCTTGCCTTTCTTGTTCTTACACATTTTGTGGATGTCCCTTTTGACCGGTGGGAAGTGATACTTCTTTGTAGTGCAGATTTGCATTGCCCGCTTGCTTGCTTGGCCAAAAAGGGCGTATGCGTTTTCTCCTGAATATATTCAGGAGAAAACGCATACGCCCTTTTTGGCCAAGTGCATCATTGTCGAAGTTGTGCCCCTCTTCCTGTGCTTTAAAGGCGATTCCAACGTACCTCTTGAAATCTGTTTCCTGCTATTCTGCCTCGCTTTCAAGTCCGCCTCGTTGCCTTCCCTCAACAGATTTTTGGACGATAGTTGTCCTTTATTACTCGGCCAGTTTGTGAATTGCTGTGCCCCTGAGCTCCATTTTTCAACTCGCTTTTGGTGAGCTGACCGCAAGTCCAAAATTTTGGTTCAGGACCTATACTGGTTCCCGGTGGGTGGCTGAGAATTTGGTTAATTCTTCTTCCTGCCGGGAAATTACAGTGATATGTGCCCGTCCAAATGCCTAACAGCTACTCTCTCATTGGTTCTCCCTCTTCCCTTTCATCCTCTGCCAAATTGGCAACCTGTGCGAACCAAGAGGTTAAAGGGGCTGTCTCTCCAAGTTGGGAGGTTGATAGTAAAGCAGACGGAAAGTCAAACCGGAGCACCAGGAGAGGGACTATTCGTTGAGTTTTAGAACCTTTCGTATTCACAGTGTGTCCGTTCCCTAGGTTTCCCGCACATGTTATAGCTGTAGTAATATTCCCTTCAACCTGGAGAGTTCGGACCCATGGAATGGGTGCCATGCATTATTGCTTTAAAGGGTCTGCATTTGCTCACCCAATCTCACCAATCGTCTCAGTCCCAAGTGTCCCTCCTTATGCCACATCCAGCTGTCGTTGTAGATAGGGTCATTCCAGCTTTCATCAGAGACCCTGAAGGAATTGCAAAGAATTTCCCAGTTTTTTTGTTTTGTTTTTGAAATTCCTTTTTATAGTGGGTTTGAGCTGATTCTCGCTGCCATGTTTATGCCAGTCTAGACACACTTGATTCCCTTACGGAGACATATCAATACATAGGTTTTAAGATTCTTACTAGTCAGATATTTTCCTCTGCGGGAAATATGGGGTTTTGAGTCCCTTTCGCTGAGGACGGTGTAGGTCTTGTCTATTCCATAGTTGGTTTTTGGAACGGTACCTGTGCTTATATCAAACTCTGGTTTTATGCATCACCCCACCTCTCCTTCCCCCTTAAGCAGGTATAAGAGTGTTTTCTAAATGTGAGACACTGTTCTCTTTCCTAACTCAGTTCAAGTGTAGCCATGTTTACAGGATCTTCATAAGTGATATCTTATGATAAGTTTCTTTTTCTGTGTGACTTATTTCACTTAGAATCATCGTACCTGAATCCACCCATTTTGCTGCTACTGGTCTTATGACATTGATTTCATGGCTGAGGGATATTCCATCGTACGTAAGTACCACAATTTTTTGAACCATGTTTATATTTTCTGGGATACTTAAGGTGTATCCAAGTTGAGGTCCTTGTATGCAGTGCAGCCCTAAATTTTGGGTGGCTCTGTCTTATTGATTTTCAGTTTTCCCAAGGTATATTCCCTAGGCTGGTAGTGTCCTTGGCTCTGTAGCTCTGTTCTTTACTTGTTTTAGGGAACAGAATGCACTCCTCCAGAGAGGCAGTTGGCAATTTACATCCCGCCCATCAGCATAACAAGGCTCCCCTGTTCTCCAGGGCCTGTCTTGCCTTTCTTGTTCTTACACATTTTGTGGATGTCCCTTTTGACCGGTGGGAAGTGATACTTCTTTGTAGTGCAGATTTGCATTGCCCGCTTGCTTGCTTGGCCAAAAAGGGCGTATGCGTTTTCTCCTGAATATATTCAGGAGAAAACGCATACGCCCTTTTTGGCCAAGTGCATCATTGTCGAAGTTGTGCCCCTCTTCCTGTGCTTTAAAGGCGATTCCAACGTACCTCTTGAAATCTGTTTCCTGCTATTCTGCCTCGCTTTCAAGTCCGCCTCGTTGCCTTCCCTCAACAGATTTTTGGACGATAGTTGTCCTTTATTACTCGGCCAGTTTGTGAATTGCTGTGCCCCTGAGCTCCATTTTTCAACTCGTTTTTGGTGAGCTGACCGCAAGTCCAAAATTTTGGTTCAGGACCTATACTGGTTCCCGGTGGGTGGCTGAGAATTTGGTTAATTCTTCTTCCTGCCGGGAAATTACAGTGATATGTGACCGTCCAAATGCCTAACAGCTACTCTCTCATTGGTTCTCCCTCTTCCCTTTCATCCTCTGCCAAATTGGCAACCTGTACGAACCAAGAGGTTAAAGGGGCTGTCTCTCCAAGTTGGGAGGTTGATAGTAAAGCAGACGGAAAGTCAAACCGGAGCACCAGGAGAGGGACTATTCGTTGAGTTTTAGAAACCTTTCGTATTCACAGTGTGTCCGTTCTCTAGGTTTCCCGCACTTGTTATAGCTGTAGTAATATTCCCTTCAACCTGGAGAGTTCGGACCCATGGAATGGGTGCCATGCATTATTGCTTTAAAGGGTCTGCATTTGCTCACCCAATCTCACCAATCGTCTCAATCCCAAGTGTCCCTCCTTATGCCACATCCAGCTGTCGTTGTAGATAGGGTCATTCCAGCTTTCATCAGAGACCCTGAAGGAATTGTAAAGAATTTCCCAGTTTTTTTGTTTTGTTTTTGAAATTCCTTTTTATAGTGGGTTTGAGCTGATTCTCGCTGCCATGTTTATGCCAGTCTAGACACACTTGATTCCCTTACGGAGACATATCAATACATAGGTTTTAAGATTCTTACTAGTCAGATATTTTCCTCTGCGGGAAATATGGGGTTTTGAGTCCCTTTCGCTGAGGACGGTGTAGGTCTTGTCTATTCCATAGTTGGTTTTTGGAACGGTACCTGTGCTTATATCAAACTCTGGTTTTATGCATCACCCCACCTCTCCTTCCCCCTTAAGCAGGTATAAGAGTGTTTTCTAAATGTGAGACACTGTTCTCTTTCCTAACTCAGTTCAAGTGTAGCCATGTTTACAGGATCTTCATAAGTGATATCTTATGATAAGTTTCTTTTTCTGTGTGACTTATTTCACTTAGAATCATCGTACCTGAATACACCCATTTTGCTGCTACTGGTCTTATGACATTGATTTCATGGCTGAGGGATATTCCATCGTACGTAAGTACCACAATTTTTTGAACCATGTTTATATTTTCTGGGATACTTAAGGTGTATCCAAGTTGAGGTCCTTGTATGCAGTGCAGCCCTAAATTTTGGGGTGGCTCTGTCTTATTGATTTTCAGTTTTCCCAAGGTATATTCCCTAGACTGGTAGTGCCCTTGGCTCTGTAGCTCTGTTCTTTACTTGTTTTAGGGAACAGAATGCACTCCTCCAGAGAGGCAGTTGGCAATTTACATCCCGCCCATCAGCATAACAAGGCTCCCTGTTCTCCAGGGCCTGTCTTGCCTTTCTTGTTCTTACACATTTTGTGGATGTCCCTTTTGACCGGTGGGAAGTGATACTTCTTTGTAGTGCAGATTTGCATTGCCCGCTTGCTTGCTTGGCCAAAAAGGGCGTATGCGTTTTCTCCTGAATATATTCAGGAGAAAACGCATACGCCCTTTTTGGCCAAGTGCATCATTGTCGAAGTTGTGCCCCTCTTCCTGTGCTTTAAAGGCGATTCCATCGTACCTCTTGAAATCTGTTTCCTGCTATTCTGCCTCGCTTTCAAGTCCGCCTCGTTGCCTTCCCTCAACAGATTTTTGGACGATAGTTGTCCTTTATTACTCGGCCAGTTTGTGAATTGCTGTGCCCCTGAGCTCCATTTTTCAACTCGTTTTTGGTGAGCTGACCGCAAGTCCAAAATTTTGGTTCAGGACCTATACTGGTTCCCGGTGGGTGGCTGAGAATTTGGTTAATTCTTCTTCCTGCCGGGAAATTACAGTGATATGTGCCCGTCCAAATGCCTAACAGCTACTCTCTCATTGGTTCTCCCTCTTCCCTTTCATCCTCTGCCAAATTGGCAACCTGTGCGAACCAAGAGGTTAAAGGGGCTGTCTCTCCAAGTTGGGAGGTTGATAGTAAAGCAGATGGAAAGTCAAACCGGATCACCAGGGGAGGGACTATGCGTTGAGTTTTAGAAACCTTTCGTATTCACAGTGTGTCCGTTCTCTAGGTTTCCCGCACATGTTATAGCTGTAGTAATATTCCCTTCAACCTGGAGAGTTCGGACCCATGGAATGGGTGCCATGCATTATTGCTTTAAAGGGTCTGCATTTGCTCACCCAATCTCACCAATCGTCTCAGTCCCAAGTGTCCCTCCTTATGCCACATCCAGCTGTCGTTGTAGATAGGGTCATTCCAGCTTTCATCAGAGACCCTGAAGGAATTGCAAAGAATTTCCCAGTTTTTTTGTTTTGTTTTTGAAATTCCTTTTTATAGTGGGTTTGAGCTGATTCTCGCTGCCATGTTTATGCCAGTCTAGACACACTTGATTCCCTTACGGAGACATATCAATACATAGGTTTTAAGATTCTTACTAGTCAGATATTTTCCTCTGCGGGAAATATGGGGTTTTGAGTCCCTTTCGCTGAGGACGGTGTAGGTCTTGTCTATTCCATAGTTGGTTTTTGGAACGGTACCTGTGCTTATATCAAACTCTGGTTTTATGCATCACCCCACCTCTCCTTCCCCCTTAAGCAGGTATAAGAGTGTTTTCTAAATGTGAGACACTGTTCTCTTTCCTAACTCAGTTCAAGTGTAGCCATGTTTACAGGATCTTCATAAGTGATATCTTATGATAAGTTTCTTTTTCTGTGTGACTTATTTCACTTAGAATCATCGTACCTGAATCCACCCATTTTGCTGCTACTGGTCTTATGACATTGATTTCATGGCTGAGGGATATTCCATCGTACGTAAGTACCACAATTTTTTGAACCATGTTTATATTTTCTGGGATACTTAAGGTGTATCCAAGTTGAGGTCCTTGTATGCAGTGCAGCCCTAAATTTTGGGGTGGCTCTGTCTTATTGATTTTCAGTTTTCCCAAGGTATATTCCCTAGGCTGGTAGTGCCCTTGGCTCTGTAGCTCTGTTCTTTACTTGTTTTAGGGAACAGAATGCACTCCTCCAGAGAGGCAGTTGGCAATTTACATCCCGCCCATCAGCATAACAAGGCTCCCTGTTCTCCAGGGCCTGTCTTGCCTTTCTTGTTCTTACACATTTTGTGGATGTCCCTTTTGACCGGTGGGAAGTGATACTTCTTTGTAGTGCAGATTTGCATTGCCCGCTTGCTTGCTTGGCCAAAAAGGGCGTATGCGTTTTCTCCTGAATATATTCAGGAGAAAACGCATACGCCCTTTTTGGCCAAGTGCATCATTGTCGAAGTTGTGCCCCTCTTCCTGTGCTTTAAAGGCGATTCCAACGTACCTCTTGAAATCTGTTTCCTGCTATTCTGCCTCGCTTTCAAGTCCGCCTCGTTGCCTTCCCTCAACAGATTTTTGGACGATAGTTGTCCTTTATTACTCGGCCAGTTTGTGAATTGCTGTGCCCCTGAGCTCCATTTTTCAACTCGTTTTTGGTGAGCTGACCGCAAGTCCAAAATTTTGGTTCAGGACCTATACTGGTTCCCGGTGGGTGGCTGAGAATTTGGTTAATTCTTCTTCCTGCCGGGAAATTACAGTGATATGTGACCGTCCAAATGCCTAACAGCTACTCTCTCATTGGTTCTCCCTCTTCCCTTTCATCCTCTGCCAAATTGGCAACCTGTACGAACCAAGAGGTTAAAGGGGCTGTCTCTCCAAGTTGGGAGGTTGATAGTAAAGCAGACGGAAAGTCAAACCGGAGCACCAGGAGAGGGACTATTCGTTGAGTTTTAGAAACCTTTCGTATTCACAGTGTGTCCGTTCTCTAGGTTTCCCGCACTTGTTATAGCTGTAGTAATATTCCCTTCAACCTGGAGAGTTCGGACCCATGGAATGGGTGCCATGCATTATTGCTTTAAAGGGTCTGCATTTGCTCACCCAATCTCACCAATCGTCTCAGTCCCAAGTGTCCCTCCTTATGCCACATCCAGCTGTCGTTGTAGATAGGGTCATTCCAGCTTTCATCAGAGACCCTGAAGGAATTGCAAAGAATTTCCCAGTTTTTTTGTTTTGTTTTTGAAATTCCTTTTTATAGTGGGTTTGAGCTGATTCTCGCTGCCATGTTTATGCCAGTCTAGACACACTTGATTCCCTTACGGAGACATATCAATACATAGGTTTTAAGATTCTTACTAGTCAGATATTTTCCTCTGCGGGAAATATGGGGTTTTGAGTCCCTTTCGCTGAGGACGGTGTAGGTCTTGTCTATTCCATAGTTGGTTTTTGGAACGGTACCTGTGCTTATATCAAACTCTGGTTTTATGCATCACCCCACCTCTCCTTCCCCCTTAAGCAGGTATAAGAGTGTTTTCTAAATGTGAGACACTGTTCTCTTTCCTAACTCAGTTCAAGTGTAGCCATGTTTACAGGATCTTCATAAGTGATATCTTATGATAAGTTTCTTTTTCTGTGTGACTTATTTCACTTAGAATCATCGTACCTGAATCCACCCATTTTGCTGCTACTGGTCTTATGACATTGATTTCATGGCTGAGGGATATTCCATCGTACGTAAGTACCACAATTTTTTGAACCATGTTTATATTTTCTGGGATACTTAAGGTGTATCCAAGTTGAGGTCCTTGTATGCAGTGCAGCCCTAAATTTTGGGGTGGCTCTGTCTTATTGATTTTCAGTTTTCCCAAGGTATATTCCCTAGACTGGTAGTGCCCTTGGCTCTGTAGCTCTGTTCTTTACTTGTTTTAGGGAACAGAATGCACTCCTCCAGAGAGGCAGTTGGCAATTTACATCCCGCCCATCAGCATAACAAGGCTCCCTGTTCTCCAGGGCCTGTCTTGCCTTTCTTGTTCTTACACATTTTGTGGATGTCCCTTTTGACCGGTGGGAAGTGATACTTCTTTGTAGTGCAGATTTGCATTGCCCGCTTGCTTGCTTGGCCAAAAAGGGCGTATGCGTTTTCTCCTGAATATATTCAGGAGAAAACGCATACGCCCTTTTTGGCCAAGTGCATCATTGTCGAAGTTGTGCCCCTCTTCCTGTGCTTTAAAGGCGATTCCATCGTACCTCTTGAAATCTGTTTCCTGCTATTCTGCCTCGCTTTCAAGTCCGCCTCGTTGCCTTCCCTCAACAGATTTTTGGACGATAGTTGTCCTTTATTACTCGGCCAGTTTGTGAATTGCTGTGCCCCTGAGCTCCATTTTTCAACTCGTTTTTGGTGAGCTGACCGCAAGTCCAAAATTTTGGTTCAGGACCTATACTGGTTCCCGGTGGGTGGCTGAGAATTTGGTTAATTCTTCTTCCTGCCGGGAAATTACAGTGATATGTGCCCGTCCAAATGCCTAACAGCTACTCTCTCATTGGTTCTCCCTCTTCCCTTTCATCCTCTGCCAAATTGGCAACCTGTGCGAACCAAGAGGTTAAAGGTGCTGTCTCTCCAAGTTGGGAGGTTGATAGTAAAGCAGATGGAAAGTCAAACCGGAGCACCAGGGGAGGGACTATGCGTTGAGTTTTAGAAACCTTTCGTATTCACAGTGTGTCCGTTCTCTAGGTTTCCCGCACATGTTATAGCTGTAGTAATATTCCCTTCAACCTGGAGAGTTCGGACCCATGGAATGGGTGCCATGCATTATTGCTTTAAAGGGTCTGCATTTGCTCACCCAATCTCACCAATCGTCTCTGTCCCAAGTGTCCCTCCTTATGCCACATCCAGCTGTCGTTGTAGATAGGGTCATTCCAGCCTTCATCAGAGACCCTGAAGGAATTGTAAAGAATTTCCCAGTTTTTTTGTTTTGTTTTTGAAATTCCTTTTTATAGTGGGTTTGAGCTGATTCTCGCTGCCATGTTTATGCCAGTCTAGACACACTTGATTCCCTTACGGAGACATATCAATACATAGGTTTTAAGATTCTTACTAGTCAGATATTTTCCTCTGTGGGAAATATGGGGTTTTGAGTCCCTTTCGCTGAGGACGGTGTAGGTCTTGTCTATTCCATAGTTGGTTTTTGGAACGGTACCTGTGCTTATATCAAACTCTGGTTTTATGCATCACCCCACCTCTCCTTCCCCCTTAAGCAGGTATAAGAGTGTTTTCTAAATGTGAGACACTGTTCTCTTTCCTAACTCAGTTCAAGTGTAGCCATGTTTACAGGATCTTCATAAGTGATATCTTATGATAAGTTTCTTTTTCTGTGTGACTTATTTCACTTAGAATCATCGTACCTGAATCCACCCATTTTGCTGCTACTGGTCTTATGACATTGATTTCATGGCTGAGGGATATTCCATCGTACGTAAGTACCACAATTTTTTGAACCATGTTTATATTTTCTGGGATACTTAAGGTGTATCCAAGTTGAGGTCCTTGTATGCAGTGCAGCCCTAAATTTTGGGGTGGCTCTGTCTTATTGATTTTCAGTTTTCCCAAGGTATATTCCCTAGACTGGTAGTGCCCTTGGCTCTGTAGCTCTGTTCTTTACTTGTTTTAGGGAACAGAATGCACTCCTCCAGAGAGGCAGTTGGCAATTTACATCCCGCCCATCAGCATAACAAGGCTCCCTGTTCTCCAGGGCCTGTCTTGCCTTTCTTGTTCTTACACATTTTGTGGATGTCCCTTTTGACCGGTGGGAAGTGATACTTCTTTGTAGTGCAGATTTGCATTGCCCGCTTGCTTGCTTGGCCAAAAAGGGCGTATGCGTTTTCTCCTGCATATATTCAGGAGAAAACGCATACGCCCTTTTTGGCCAAGTGCATCATTGTCGAAGTTGTGCCCCTCTTCCTGAGCTTTAAAGGCGATTCCAACGTACCTCTTGAAATCTGTTTCCTGCTATTCTGCCTCGCTTTCAAGTCCGCCTCGTTGCCTTCCCTCAACAGATTTTTGGACGATAGTTGTCCTTTATTACTCGGCCAGTTTGTGAATTGCTGTGCCCCTGAGCTCCATTTTTCAACTCGTTTTTGGTGAGCTGAACGCAAGTCCAAAATTTTGGTTCAGGACCTCTACTGGTGCCCGGTGGGTGGCTGAGAATTTGGTTAATTCTTCTTCCTGCCGGGAAATTACAGTGATATGTGCCCGTCCAAATGCCTAACAGCTACTCTCTCATTGGTTCTCCCTCTTCCCTTTCATCCTCTGCCAAACTGGCAACCTGTGCGAACCAAGAGGTTAAAGGGGCTGTCTCTCCAAGTTGGGAGGTTGATAGTAAAGCAGACGGAAAGTCAAACCGGAGCACCAGGAGAGGGACTATTCGTTGAGTTTCAGAAACCTTTCGTATTCACAGTGTGTCCGTTCTCTAGGTTTCCTGCACATGTTATAGCTGTAGTAACATTCCCTTCAACCTGGAGAGTTCGGACCCATGGAATGGGTGCCATGCATTATTGCTTTAAAGGGTCTGCATTTGCTCACCCAATCTCACCAATCGTCTCAGTCCCAAGTGTCCCTCCTTATGCCACATCCAGCTGTCGTTGTAGATAGGGTCATTCCAGCTTTCATCAGAGACCCTGAAGGAATTGCAAAGAATTTCCCAGTTTTTTTGTTTTGTTTTTGAAATTCCTTTTTATAGTGGGTTTGAGCTGATTCTCGCTGCCATGTTTATGCCAGTCTAGACACACTTGATTCCCTTACGGAGACATATCAATACATAGGTTTTAAGATTCTTACTAGTCAGATATTTTCCTCTGCGGGAAATATGGGGTTTTGAGTCCCTTTCGCTGAGGACGGTGTAGGTCTTGTCTATTCCATAGTTGGTTTTTGGAACGGTACCTGTGCTTATATCAAACTCTTGTTTTATGCATCACCCCACCTCTCCTTCCCCCTTAAGCAGGTATAAGAGTGTTTTCTAAATGTGAGACACTGTTCTCTTTCCTAACTCAGTTCAAGTGTAGCCATGTTTACAGGATCTTCATAAGTGATATCTTATGATAAGTTTCTTTTTCTGTGTGACTTATTTCACTTAGAATCATCGTACCTGAATCCACCCATTTTGCTGCTACTGGTCTTATGACATTGATTTCATGGCTGAGGGATATTCCATCGTACGTAAGTACCACAATTTTTTGAACCATGTTTATATTTTCTGGGATACTTAAGGTGTATCCAAGTTGAGGTCCTTGTATGCAGTGCAGCCCTAAATTTTGGGGTGGCTCTGTCTTATTGATTTTCAGTTTTCCCAAGGTATATTCCCTAGGCTGGTAGTGCCCTTGGCTCTGTAGCTCTGTTCTTTACTTGTTTTAGGGAACAGAATGCACTCCTCCAGAGAGGCAGTTGGCAATTTACATCCCGCCCATCAGCATAACAAGGCTCCCTGTTCTCCAGGGCCTGTCTTGCCTTTCTTGTTCTTACACATTTTGTGGATGTCCCTTTTGACCGGTGGGAAGTGATACTTCTTTCTAGTGCAGATTTGCATTGCCCGCTTGCTTGCTTGGCCAAAAAGGGCGTATGCGTTTTCTCCTGAATATATTCAGGAGAAAACGCATACGCCCTTTTTGGCCAAGTGCATCATTGTCGAAGTTGTGCCCCTCTTCCTGTGCTTTAAAGGCGATTCCAACGTACCTCTTGAAATCTGTTTCCTGCTATTCTGCCTCGCTTTCAAGTCCGCCTCGTTGCCTTCCCTCAACAGATTTTTGGACGATAGTTGTCCTTTATTACTCGGCCAGTTTGTGAATTGCTGTGCCCCTGAGCTCCATTTTTCAACTCGTTTTTGGTGAGCTGACCGCAAGTCCAAAATTTTGGTTCAGGACCTATACTGGTTCCCGGTGGGTGGCTGAGAATTTGGTTAATTCTTCTTCCTGCCGGTAAATTACAGTGATATGTGCCCGTCCAAATGCCTAACAGCTACTCTCTCATTGGTTCTCCCTCTTCCCTTTCATCCTCTGCCAAATTGGCAACCTGTGCGAACCAAGAGGTTAAAGGGGCTGTCTCTCCAATTTGGGAGGTTGATAGTAAAGCAGACGGAAAGTCAAACCGGAGCACCAGGGGAGGGACTATGCGTTGAGTTTTAGAAACCTTTCGTATTCACAGTGTGTCCGTTCTCTAGGTTTCCCGCACATGTTATAGCTGTAGTAATATTCCCTTCAACCTGGAGAGTTCGGACCCATGGAATGGGTGCCATGCATTATTGCTTTAAAGGGTCTGCATTTGCTCACCCAATCTCACCAATCGTCTCAGTCCCAAGTGTCCCTCCTTATGCCACATCCAGCTGTCGTTGTAGATAGGGTCATTCCAGCCTTCATCAGAGACCCTTAAAGAATTGTAAAGAATTTCCCAGTTTTTTTTGTTTTGTTTTTGAAATTCCTTTTTATAGTGGGTTTGAGCTGATTCTCGCTGCCATGTTTGTGCCAGTCTAGACACACTTGATTCCCTTACGGAGACATATCAATACATAGGTTTTAAGATTCTTACTAGTCTGATATTTTCCTCTGCGGGAAATATGGGGTTTTGAGTCCCTTTCGCTGAGGACGGTGTAGGTCTTGTCTATTCCATAGTTGGTTTTTGGAACGGTACCTGTGCTTATATCAAACTCTGGTTTTATGCATCACCCCACCTCTCCTTCCCCCTTAAGCAGGTATAAGAGTGTTTTCTAAATGTGAGACACTGTTCTCTTTCCTAACTCAGTTCAAGTGTAGCCATGTTTACAGGATCTTCATAAGTGATATCTTATGATAAGTTTCTTTTTCTGTGTGACTTATTTCACTTAGAATCATCGTACCTGAATCCACCCATTTTGCTGCTACTGGTCTTATGACATTGATTTCATGGCTGAGGGATATTCCATCGTACGTAAGTACCACAATTTTTTGAACCATGTTTATATTTTCTGGGATACTTAAGGTGTATCCAAGTTGAGGTCCTTGTATGCAGTGCAGCCCTAAATTTTGGGGTGGCTCTGTCTTATTGATTTTCAGTTTTCCCAAGGTATATTCCCTAGGCTGGTAGTGCCCTTGGCTCTGTAGCTCTGTTCTTTACTTGTTTTAGGGAACAGAATGCACTCCTCCAGAGAGGCAGTTGGCAATTTACATCCCGCCCATCAGCATAACAAGGCTCCCTGTTCTCCAGGGCCTGTCTTGCCTTTCTTGTTCTTACACATTTTGTGGATGTCCCTTTTGACCGGTGGGAAGTGATACTTCTTTGTAGTGCAGATTTGCATTGCCCGCTTGCTTGCTTGGCCAAAAAGGGCGTATGCGTTTTCTCCTGAATATATTCAGGAGAAAACGCATACGCCCTTTTTGGCCAAGTGCATCATTGTCGAAGTTGTGCCCCTCTTCCTGTGCTTTAAAGGCGATTCCAACGTACCTCTTGAAATCTGTTTCCTGCTATTCTGCCTCGCTTTCAAGTCCGCCTCGTTGCCTTCCCTCAACAGATTTTTGGACGATAGTTGTCCTTTATTACTCGGCCAGTTTGTGAATTGCTGTGCCCCTGAGCTCCATTTTTCAACTCGTTTTTGGTGAGCTGACCGCAAGTCCAAAATTTTGGTTCAGGACCTATACTGGTTCCCGGTGGGTGGCTGAGAATTTGGTTAATTCTTCTTCCTGCCGGGAAATTACAGTGATATGTGCCCGTCCAAATGCCTAACAGCTACTCTCTCATTGGTTCTCCCTCTTCCCTTTCATCCTCTGCCAAATTGGCAACCTGTGCGAACCAAGAGGTTAAAGGGGCTGTCTCTCCAATTTGGGAGGTTGATAGTAAAGCAGACGGAAAGTCAAACCGGAGCACCAGGGGAGGGACTATGCGTTGAGTTTTAGAAACCTTTCGTATTCACAGTGTGTCCGTTCTCTAGGTTTCCCGCACATGTTATAGCTGTAGTAATATTCCCTTCAACCTGGAGAGTTCGGACCCATGGAATGGGTGCCATGCATTATTGCTTTAAAGGGTCTGCATTTGCTCACCCAATCTCACCAATCGTCTCAGTCCCAAGTGTCCCTCCTTATGCCACATCCAGCTGTCGTTGTAGATAGGGTCATTCCAGCCTTCATCAGAGACCCTGAAGGAATTGTAAAGAATTTCCCAGTTTTTTTGTTTTGTTTTTGAAATTCCTTTTTATAGTGGGTTTGAGCTGATTCTCGCTGCCATGTTTATGCCAGTCTAGACACACTTGATTCCCTTACGGAGACATATCAATACATAGGTTTTAAGATTCTTACTAGTCAGATATTTTCCTCTGCGGGAAATATGGGGTTTTGAGTCCCTTTCGCTGAGGACGGTGTAGGTCTTGTCTATTCCATAGTTGGTTTTTGGAACGGTACCTGTGCTTATATCAAACTCTGGTTTTATGCATCACCCCACCTCTCCTTCCCCCTTAAGCAGGTATAAGAGTGTTTTCTAAATGTGAGACACTGTTCTCTTTCCTAACTCAGTTCAAGTGTAGCCATGTTTACAGGATCTTCATAAGTGATATCTTATGATAAGTTTCTTTTTCTGTGTGACTTATTTCACTTAGAATCATCGTACCTGAATCCACCCATTTTGCTGCTACTGGTCTTATGACATTGATTTCATGGCTGAGGGATATTCCATCGTACGTAAGTACCACAATTTTTTGAACCATGTTTATATTTTCTGGGATACTTAAGGTGTATCCAAGTTGAGGTCCTTGTATGCAGTGCAGCCCTAAATTTTGGGGTGGCTCTGTCTTATTGATTTTCAGTTTTCCCAAGGTATATTCCCTAGGCTGGTAGTGCCCTTGGCTCTGTAGCTCTGTTCTTTACTTGTTTTAGGGAACAGAATGCACTCCTCCAGAGAGGCAGTTGGCAATTTACATCCCGCCCATCAGCATAACAAGGCTCCCTGTTCTCCAGGGCCTGTCTTGCCTTTCTTGTTCTTACACATTTTGTGGATGTCCCTTTTGACCGGTGGGAAGTGATACTTCTTTGTAGTGCAGATTTGCATTGCCCGCTTGCTTGCTTGGCCAAAAAGGGCGTATGCGTTTTCTCCTGAATATATTCAGGAGAAAACGCATACGCCCTTTTTGGCCAAGTGCATCATTGTCGAAGTTGTGCCCCTCTTCCTGTGCTTTAAAGGCGATTCCAACGTACCTCTTGAAATCTGTTTCCTGCTATTCTGCCTCGCTTTCAAGTCCGCCTCGTTGCCTTCCCTCAACAGATTTTTGGACGATAGTTGTCCTTTATTACTCGGCCAGTTTGTGAATTGCTGTGCCCCTGAGCTCCATTTTTCAACTCGTTTTTGGTGAGCTGACCGCAAGTCCAAAATTTTGGTTCAGGACCTATACTGGTTCCCAGTGGGTGGCTGAGAATTTGGTTAATTCTTCTTCCTGCCAGGAAATTACAGTGATATGTGCCCGTCCAAATGCCTAACAGCTACTCTCTCATTGGTTCTCCCTCTTCCCTTTCATCCTCTGCCAAATTGGCAACCTGTGCGAACCAAGAGGTTAAAGGGGCTGTCTCTCCAAGTTGGGAGGTTGATAGTAAAGCAGACGGAAAGTCAAACCGGAGCACCAGGAGAGGGACTATGCGTTGAGTTTTAGAAACCTTTCGTATTCACAGTGTGTCCGTTCTCTAGGTTTCCCGCACATGTTATAGCTGTAGTAATATTCCCTTCAACCTGGAGAGTTCGGACCCATGGAATGGGTGCCATGCATTATTGCTTTAAAGGGTCTGCATTTGCTCACCCAATCTCACCAATCGTCTCAGTCCCAAGTGTCCCTCCTTATGCCACATCCAGCTGTCGTTGTAGATAGGGTCATTCCAGCTTTCATCAGAGACCCTGAAGGAATTGTAAAGAATTTCCCAGTTTTTTTGTTTTGTTTTTGAAATTCCTTTTTATAGTGGGTTTGAGCTGATTCTCGCTGCCATGTTTATGCCAGTCTAGACACACTTGATTCCCTTACGGAGACATATCAATACATAGGTTTTAAGATTCTTACTAGTCAGATATTTTCCTCTGCGGGAAATATGGGGTTTTGAGTCCCTTTCGCTGAGGACGGTGTAGGTCTTGTCTATTCCATAGTTGGTTTTTGGAACGGTACCTGTGCTTATATCAAACTCTGGTTTTATGCATCACCCCACCTCTCCTTCCCCCTTAAGCAGGTATAAGAGTGTTTTCTAAATGTGAGACACTGTTCTCTTTCCTAACTCAGTTCAAGTGTAGCCATGTTTACAGGATCTTCATAAGTGATATCTTATGATAAGTTTCTTTTTCTGTGTGACTTATTTCACTTAGAATCATCGTACCTGAATCCACCCATTTTGCTGCTACTGGTCTTATGACATTGATTTCATGGCTGAGGGATATTCCATCGTACGTAAGTACCACAATTTTTTGAACCATGTTTATATTTTCTGGGATACTTAGGTGTATCCAAGTTGAGGTCCTTGTATGCAGTGCACCCCTAAATTTTGGGGTGGCTCTGTCTTATTGATTTTCAGTTTTCCCAAGGTATATTCCCTAGGCTGGTAGTGCCCTTGACTCTGTAGCTCTGTTCTTTACTTGTTTTAGGGAACAGAATGCACTGCTCCAGAGAGGCAGTTGGCAATTTACATCCCGCCCATCAGCATAACAAGGCTCCCTGTTCTCCAGGGCCTGTCTTGCCTTTCTTGTTCTTACACATTTTGTGGATGTCCCTTTTGACCGGTGGGAAGTGATACTTCTTTGTAGTGCAGATTTGCATTGCCCGCTTGCTTGCTTGGCCAAAAAGGGCGTATGCGTTTTCTCCTGAATATATTCAGGAGAAAACGCATACGCCCTTTTTGGCCAAGTGCATCATTGTCGAAGTTGTGCCCCTCTTCCTGTGCTTTAAAGGCGATTCCAACGTACCTCTTGAAATCTGTTTCCTGCTATTCTGCCTCGCTTTCAAGTCCTCCTCGCTGCCTTCCCTCAACAGATTTTTGAACGATAGTTGTCCTTTATTACTCGGCCAGTTTGTGAATTGCTGTGCCCCTGAGCTCCATTTTTCAACTCGTTTTTGGTGAGCTGACCGCAAGTCCAAAATTTTGGTTCAGGACCTATACTGGTTCCCGGTGGGTGGCTGAGAATTTGGTTAATTCTTCTTCCTGCCGGGAAATTACAGTGATATGTGCCCGTCCAAATGCCTAACAGCTACTCTCTCATTGGTTCTCCCTCTTCCCTTTCATCCTCTGCCAAATTGGCAACCTGTGCGAACCAAGAGGTTAAAGGGGCTGTCTCTCCAAGTTGGGAGGTTGATAGTAAAGCAGACGGAAAGTCAAACCGGAGCACCAGGAGAGGGACTATGCGTTGAGTTTTAGAAACCTTTCGTATTCACAGTGTGTCCGTTCTCTAGGTTTCCCGCACATGTTATAGCTGTAGTAATATTCCCTTCAACCTGGAGAGTTCGGACCCATGGAATGGGTGCCATGCATTATTGCTTTAAAGGGTCTGCATTTGCTCACCCAATCTCACCAATCGTCTCAGTCCCAAGTGTCCCTCCTTATGCCACATCCAGCTGTCGTTGTAGATAGGGTCATTCCAGCTTTCATCAGAGACCCTGAAGGAATTGTAAAGAATTTCCCAGTTTTTTTGTTTTGTTTTTGAAATTCCTTTTTATAGTGGGTTTGAGCTGATTCTCGCTGCCATGTTTATGCCAGTCTAGACACACTTGATTCCCTTACAGAAACATATCAATACATAGGTTTTAAGATTCTTACTAGTCAGATATATTCCTCTGCGGGAAATATGGGGTTTTGAGTCCCTTTCGCTGAGGACGGTGTAGGTCTTGTCTATTCCATAGTTGGTTTTTGGAACGGTACCTGTGCTTATATCAAACTCTGGTTTTATGCATCACCCCACCTCTCCTTCCCCCTTAAGCAGGTATAAGAGTGTTTTCTAAATGTGAGACACTGTTCTCTTTCCTAACTCAGTTCAAGTGTAGCCATGTTTACAGGATCTTCATAAGTGATATCTTATGATAAGTTTCTTTTTCTGTGTGACTTATTTCACTTAGAATCATCGTACCTGAATCCACCCATTTTGCTGCTACTGGTCTTATGACATTGATTTCATGGCTGAGGGATATTCCATCGTACGTAAGTACCACAATTTTTTGAACCATGTTTATATTTTCTGGGATACTTAAGGTGTATCCAAGTTGAGGCCCTTGTATGCAGTGCAGCCCTAAATTTTGGGGTGGCTCTGTCTTATTGATTTTCAGTTTTCCCAAGGTATATTCCCTAGACTGGTAGTGCCCTTGGCTCTGTAGCTCTGTTCTTTACTTGTTTTAGGGAACAGAATGCACTGCTCCAGAGAGGCAGTTGGCAATTTACATCCCGCCCATCAGCATAACAAGGCTCCCTGTTCTCCAGGGCCTGTCTTGCCTTTCTTGTTCTTACACATTTTGTGGATGTCCCTTTTGACCGGTGGGAAGTGATACTTCTTTGTAGTGCAGATTTGCATTGCCCGCTTGCTTGCTTGGCCAAAAAGGGCGTATGCGTTTTCTCCTGAATATATTCAGGAGAAAACGCATACGCCCTTTTTGGCCAAGTGCATCATTGTCGAAGTTGTGCCCCTCTTCCTGTGCTTTAAAGGCGATTCCAACGTACCTCTTGAAATCTGTTTCCTGCTATTCTGCCTCGCTTTCAAGTCCGCCTCGTTGCCTTCCCTCAACAGATTTTTGGACGATAGTTGTCCTTTATTACTCGGCCAGTTTGTGAATTGCTGTGCCCCTGAGCTCCATTTTTCAACTCGTTTTTGGTGAGCTGACCGCAAGTCCAAAGTTTTGGTTCAGGACCTATACTGGTTCCCGGTGGGTTGCTGAGAATTTGGTTAATTCTTCTTCCTGCCGGGAAATTACAGTGATATGTGCCCGTCCAAATGCCTAACAGCTACTCTCTCATTGGTTCTCCCTCTTCCCTTTCATCCTCTGCCAAATTGGCAACCTGTGCGAACCAAGAGGTTAAAGGGGCTGTCTCTCCAAGTTGGGAGGTTGATAGTAAAGCAGACGGAAAGTCAAACCGGAGCACCAGGAGAGGGACTCTGCGTTGAGTTTTAGAAACCATTCGTATTCACAGTGTGTCCGTTCTCTAGGTTTCCCGCACTTGTTATAGCTGTAGTAATATTCCCTTCAACCTGGAGAGTTCGGACCCATGGAATGGGTGCCATGCATTATTGCTTTAAAGGGTCTGCATTTGCTCACCCAATCTCACCAATCGTCTCAGTCCCAAGTGTCCCTCCTTATGCCACATCCAGCTGTCGTTGTAGATAGGGTCATTCCAGCTTTCATCAGAGACCCTGAAGGAATTGCAAAGAATTTCCCAGTTTTTTTTGTTTTGATTTTGAAATTCCTTTTTATAGTGGGTTTGAGCTGATTCTCGCTGCCATGTTTATGCCAGTCTAGACACACTTGATTCCCTTACGGAGACATATCAATACATAGGTTTTAAGATTCTTACTAGTCAGATATTTTCCTCTGCGGAAATATGGGGTTTTGAGTCCCTTTCGCTGAGGACGGTGTAGGTCTTGTCTATTCCATAGTTGGTTTTTGGAACGGTACCTGTGCTTATATCAAACTCTGGTTTTATGCATCACCCCACCTCTCCTTCCCCCTTAAGCAGGTATAAGAGTGTTTTCTAAATGTGAGACACTGTCCTCTTTCCTAACTCAGTTCAAGTGTAGCCATGTTTACAGGATCTTCATAAGTGATATCTTATGATAAGTTTCTTTTTCTGTGTGACTTATTTCACTTAGAATCATCGTACCTGAATCCACCCATTTTGCTGCTACTGGTCTTATGACATTGATTTCATGGCTGAGGGATATTCCATCGTACGTAAGTACCACAATTTTTTGAACCATGTTTATATTTTCTGGGATACTTAAGGTGTATCCAAGTTGAGGTCCTTGTATGCAGTGCAGCCCTAAATTTTGGGGTGGCTCTGTCTTATTGATTTTCAGTTTTCCCAAGGTATATTCCCTAGACTGGTAGTGCCCTTGGCTCTGTAGCTCTGTTCTTTACTTGTTTTAGGGAACAGAATGCACTCCTCCAGAGAGGCAGTTGTCAATTTACATCCCGCCCATCAGCATAACAAGGCTCCCTGTTCTCCAGGGCCTGTCTTGCCTTTCTTGTTCTTACACATTTTGTGGATATCCCTTTTGACCGGTGGGAAGTGATACTTCTTTGTAGTGCAGATTTGCATGGCCCGCTTGCTTGCTTGGCCAAAAAGGGCGTATGCGTTTTCTCCTGAATATATTCAGGAGAAAACGCATACGCCCTTTTTGGCCAAGTGCATCATTGTCGAAGTTGTGCCCCTCTTCCTGTGCTTTAAAGGCGATTCCAACGTACCTCTTGAAATCTGTTTCCTGCTATTCTGCCTCGCTTTCAAGTCCGCCTCGTTGCCTTCCCTCAACAGATTTTTGGACGATAGTTGTCCTTTATTACTCGGCCAGTTTGTGAATTGCTGTGCCCCTGAGCTCCATTTTTCAACTCGTTTTTGGTGAGCTGACCGCAAGTCCAAAATTTTGGTTCAGGACCTATACTGGTTCCCAGTGGGTGGCTGAGAATTTGGTTAATTCTTCTTCCTGCCAGGAAATTACAGTGATATGTGCCCGTCCAAATGCCTAACAGCTACTCTCTCATTGGTTCTCCCTCTTCCCTTTCATCCTCTGCCAAATTGGCAACCTGTGCGAACCAAGAGGTTAAAGGGGCTGTCTCTCCAAGTTGGGAGGTTGTTAGTAAAGCAGACGGAAAGTCAAACCGGAGCACCAGGAGAGGGACTATGCGTTGAGTTTTAGAAACCTTTCGTATTCACAGTGTGTCCGTTCTCTAGGTTTCCCGCACTTGTTATAGCTGTAGTAATATTCCCTTCAACCTGGAGAGTTCGGACCCATGGAATGGGTGCCATGCATTTTTGCTTTAAAGGGTCTGCATTTGCTCACCCAATCTCACCAATCGTCTCAGTCCCAAGTGTCCCTCCTTATGCCACATCCAGCTGTCGTTGTAGATAGGGTCATTCCAGCCTTCATCAGAGACCCTGAAGGAATTGTAAAGAATTTCCCCGTTTTTTTGTTTTGTTTTTGAAATTCCTTTTTATAGTGGGTTTGAGCTGATTCTCGCTGCCATGTTTATGCCAGTCTAGACACACTTGATTCCCTTACGGAGACATATCAATACATAGGTTTTAAGATTCTTACTAGTCAGATATTTTCCTCTGCGGGAAATATGGGGTTTTGAGTCCCTTTCGCTGAAGACGGTGTAGGTCTTGTCTATTCCATAGTTGGTTTTTGGAACGGTACCTGTGCTTATATCAAACTCTGGTTTTATGCATCACCCCACCTCTCCTTCCCCCTTAAGCAGGTATAAGAGTGTTTTCTAAATGTGAGACACTGTCCTCTTTCCTAACTCAGTTCAAGTGTAGCCATGTTTACAGGATCTTCATAAGTGATATCTTATGATAAGTTTCTTTTTCTGTGTGACTTATTTCACTTAGAATCATCGTACCTGAATCCATCCATTTTGCTGCTACTGGTCTTATGACATTGATTTCATGGCTGAGGGATATTCCATCGTACGTAAGTACCACAATTTTTTGAACCATGTTTATATTTTCTGGGATACTTAAGGTGTATCCAAGTTGAGGTCCTTGTATGCAGTGCAGCCCTAAATTTTGGGGTGGCTCTGTCTTATTGATTTTCAGTTTTCCCAAGGTATATTCCCTAGGCTGGTAGTGCCCTTGGCTCTGTAGCTCTGTTCTTTACTTGTTTTAGGGAACAGAATGCACTCCTCCAGAGAGGCAGTTGGCAATTTACATCCCGCCCATCAGCATAACAAGGCTCCCTGTTCTCCAGGGCCTGTCTTGCCTTTCTTGTTCTTACACATTTTGTGGATGTCCCTTTTGACCGGTGGGAAGTGATACTTCTTTGTAGTGCAGATTTGCATTGCCCGCTTGCTTGCTTGGCCAAAAAGGGCGTATGCGTTTTCTCCTGAATATATTCAGGAGAAAACGCATACGCCCTTTTTGGCCAAGTGCATCATTGTCGAAGTTGTGCCCCTCTTCCTGTGCTTTAAAGGCGATTCCAATGTACCTCTTGAAATCTGTTTCCTGCTATTCTGCCTCGCTTTCAAGTCCGCCTCGTTGCCTTCCCTCAACAGATTTTTGGACGATAGTTGTCCTTTATTACTCGGCCAGTTTGTGAATTGCTGTGCCCCTGAGCTCCATTTTTCAACTCGTTTTTGGTGAGCTGACCGCAAGTCCAAAATTTTGGTTCAGGACCTATACTGGTTCCCGGTGGGTGGCTGAGAATTTGGTTAATTCTTCTTCCTGCCGGGAAATTACAGTGATATGTGCCCGTCCAAATGCCTAACAGCTACTCTCTCATTGGTTCTCCCTCTTCCCTTTCATCCTCTGCCAAATTGGCAACCTGTGCGAACCAAGAGGTTAAAGGGGCTGTCTCTCCAAGTTGGGAGGTTGATAGTAAAGCAGACGGAAAGTCAAACCGGAGCACCAGGAGAGGGACTATGCGTTGAGTTTTAGAAACCTTTCGTATTCACAGTGTGTCCGTTCTCTAGGTTTCCCGCACATGTTATAGCTGTAGTAATATTCCCTTCAACCTGTAGAGTTCGGACCCATGGAATGGGTGCCATGCATTATTGCTTTAAAGGGTCTGCATTTGCTCACCCAATCTCACCAACCGTCTCAGTCCCAAGTGTCCCTCCTTATGCCACATCCAGCTGTCGTTGTAGATAGGGTCATTCCAGCTTTCATCAGAGACCCTGAAGGAATTGTAAAGAATTTCCCAGTTTTTTTGTTTTGTTTTTGAAATTCCTTTTTATAGTGGGTTTGAGCTGATTCTCGCTGCCATGTTTATGCCAGTCTAGACACACTTGATTCCCTTACGGAGACATATCAATACATAGGTTTTAAGATTCTTACTAGTCAGATATTTTCCTCTGCGGGAAATATGGGGTTTTGAGTCCCTTTCGCTGAGGACGGTGTAGGTCTTGTCTATTCCATAGTTGGTTTTTGGAACGGTACCTGTGCTTATATCAAACTCTGGTTTTATGCATCACCCCACCTCTCCTTCCCCCTTAAGCAGGTATAAGAGTGTTTTCTAAATGTGAGACACTGTTCTCTTTCCTAACTCAGTTCAAGTGTAGCCATGTTTACAGGATCTTCATAAGTGATATCTTATGATAAGTTTCTTTTTCTGTGTGACTTATTTCACTTAGAATCATCGTACCTGAATCCACCCATTTTGCTGCTACTGGTCTTATGACATTGATTTCATGGCTGAGGGATATTCCATCGTACGTAAGTACCACAATTTTTTGAACCATGTTTATATTTTCTGGGATACTTAAGGTGTATCCAAGTTGAGGTCCTTGTATGCAGTGCAGCCCTAAATTTTGGGGTGGCTCTGTCTTATTGATTTTCAGTTTTCCCAAGGTATATTCCCTAGGCTGGTAGTGCCCTTGGCTCTGTAGCTCTGTTCTTTACTTGTTTTAGGGAACAGAATGCACTCCTCCAGAGAGGCAGTTGGCAATTTACATCCCGCCCATCAGCATAACAAGGCTCCCTGTTCTCCAGGGCCTGTCTTGCCTTTCTTGTTCTTACACATTTTGTGGATGTCCCTTTTGACCGGTGGGAAGTGATACTTCTTTGTAGTGCAGATTTGCATTGCCCGCTTGCTTGCTTGGCCAAAAAGGGCGTATGCGTTTTCTCCTGAATATATTCAGGAGAAAACGCATACGCCCTTTTTGGCCAAGTGCATCATTGTCGAAGTTGTGCCCCTCTTCCTGTGCTTTAAAGGCGATTCCAACGTACCTCTTGAAATCTGTTTCCTGCTATTCTGCCTCGCTTTCAAGTCCGCCTCGTTGCCTTCCCTCAACAGATTTTTGGACGATAGTTGTCCTTTATTACTCGGCCAGTTTGTGAATTGCTGTGCCCCTGAGCTCCATTTTTCAACTCGTTTTTGGTGAGCTGACCGCAAGTCCAAAATTTTGGTTCAGGACCTATACTGGTTCCCGGTGGGTGGCTGAGAATTTGGTTAATTCTTCTTCCTGCCGGGAAATTACAGTGATATGTGCCCGTCCAAATGCCTAACAGCTACTCTCTCATTGGTTCTCCCTCTTCCCTTTCATCCTCTGCCAAATTGGCAACCTGTGCGAACCAAGAGGTTAAAGGGGCTGTCTCTCCAAGTTGGGAGGTTGATAGTAAAGCAGACGGAAAGTCAAACCGGAGCACCAGGAGAGGGACTATGCGTTGAGTTTTAGAAACCTTTCGTATTCACAGTGTGTCCGTTCTCTAGGTTTCCCGCACATGTTATAGCTGTAGTAATATTCCCTTCAACCTGGAGAGTTCGGACCCATGGAATGGGTGCCATGCATTATTGCTTTAAAGGGTCTGCATTTGCTCACCCAATCTCACCAATCGTCTCAGTCCCAAGTGTCCCTCCTTATGCCACATCCAGCTGTCGTTGTAGATAGGGTCATTCCAGCCTTCATCAGAGACCCTGAAGGAATTGTAAAGAATTTCCCAGTTTTTTTGTTTTGTTTTTGAAATTCCTTTTTATAGTGGGTTTGAGCTGATTCTCGCTGCCATGTTTATGCCAGTCTAGACACACTTGATTCCCTTACGGAGACATATCAATACATAGGTTTTAAGATTCTTACTAGTCAGATATTTTCCTCTGCGGGAAATATGGGGTTTTGAGTCCCTTTCGCTGAGGACGGTGTAGGTCTTGTCTATTCCATAGTTGGTTTTTGGAACGGTACCTGTGCTTATATCAAACTCTGGTTTTATGCATCACCCCACCTCTCCTTCCCCCTTAAGCAGGTATAAGAGTGTTTTCTAAATGTGAGACACTGTTCTCTTTCCTAACTCAGTTCAAGTGTAGCCATGTTTACAGGATCTTCATAAGTGATATCTTATGATAAGTTTCTTTTTCTGTGTGACTTATTTCACTTAGAATCATCGTACCTGAATCCACCCATTTTGCTGCTACTGGTCTTATGACATTGATTTCATGGCTGAGGGATATTCCATCGTACGTAAGTACCACAATTTTTTGAACCATGTTTATATTTTCTGGGATACTTAAGGTGTATCCAAGTTGAGGTCCTTGTATGCAGTGCAGCCCTAAATTTTGGGGTGGCTCTGTCTTATTGATTTTCAGTTTTCCCAAGGTATATTCCCTAGGCTGGTAGTGCCCTTGGCTCTGTAGCTCTGTTCTTTACTTGTTTTAGGGAACAGAATGCACTCCTCCAGAGAGGCAGTTGGCAATTTACATCCCGCCCATCAGCATAACAAGGCTCCCTGTTCTCCAGGGCCTGTCTTGCCTTTCTTGTTCTTACACATTTTGTGGATGTCCCTTTTGACCGGTGGGAAGTGATACTTCTTTGTAGTGCAGATTTGCATTGCCCGCTTGCTTGCTTGGCCAAAAAGGGCGTATGCGTTTTCTCCTGAATATATTCAGGAGAAAACGCATACGCCCTTTTTGGCCAAGTGCATCATTGTCGAAGTTGTGCCCCTCTTCCTGTGCTTTAAAGGCGATTCCAACGTACCTCTTGAAATCTGTTTCCTGCTATTCTGCCTCGCTTTCAAGTCCGCCTCGGTGCCTTCCCTCAACAGATTTTTGGACGATAGTTGTCCTTTATTACTCGGCCAGTTTGTGAATTGCTGTGCCCCTGAGCTCCATTTTTCAACTCGTTTTTGGTGAGCTGACCGCAAGTCCAAAATTTTGGTTCAGGACCTATACTGGTTCCCGGTGGGTGGCTGAGAATTTGGTTAATTCTTCTTCCTGCCGGGAAATTACAGTGATATGTGCCCGTCCAAATGCCTAACAGCTACTCTCTCATTGGTTCTCCCTCTTCCCTTTCATCCTCTGCCAAATTGGCAACCTGTGCGAACCAAGAGGTTAAAGGGGCTGTCTCTCCAAGTTGGGAGGTTGATAGTAAAGCAGACGGAAAGTCAAACCGGAGCACCAGGAGAGGGACTATGCGTTGAGTTTTAGAAACCTTTCGTATTCACAGTGTGTCCGTTCTCTAGGTTTCCCGCACTTGTTATAGCTGTAGTAATATTCCCTACAACCTGGAGAGTTCGGACCCATGGAATGGGTGCCATGCATTTTTGCTTTAAAGGGTCTGCATTTGCTCACCCAATCTCACCAATCGTCTCAGTCCCAAGTGTCCCTCCTTATGCCACATCCAGCTGTCGTTGTAGATAGGGTCATTCCAGCCTTCATCAGAGACCCTGAAGGAATTGTAAAGAATTTCCCAGTTTTTTTGTTTTGTTTTTGAAATTCCTTTTTATAGTGGGTTTGAGCTGATTCTCGCTGCCATGTTTATGCCAGTCTAGACACACTTGATTCCCTTACGGAGACATATCAATACATAGGTTTTAAGATTCTTACTAGTCAGATATTTTCCTCTGCGGGAAATATGGGGTTTTGAGTCCCTTTCGCTGAGGACGGTGTAGGTCTTGTCTATTCCATAGTTGGTTTTTGGAACGGTACCTGTGCTTATATCAAACTCTGGTTTTATGCATCACCCCACCTCTCCTTCCCCCTTAAGCAGGTATAAGAGTGTTTTCTAAATGTGAGACACTGTCCTCTTTCCTAACTCAGTTCAAGTGTAGCCATGTTTACAGGATCTTCATAAGTGATATCTTATGATAAGTTTCTTTTTCTGTGTGACTTATTTCACTTAGAATCATCGTACCTGAATCCACCCATTTTGCTGCTACTGGTCTTATGACATTGATTTCATGGCTGAGGGATATTCCATCGTACGTAAGTACCACAATTTTTTGAACCATGTTTATATTTTCTGGGATACTTAAGGTGTATCCAAGTTGAGGTCCTTGTATGCAGTGCAGCCCTAAATTTTGGGGTGGCTCTGTCTTATTGATTTTCAGTTTTCCCAAGGTATATTCCCTAGACTGGTAGTGCCCTTGGCTCTGTAGCTCTGTTCTTTACTTGTTTTAGGGAACAGAATGCACTCCTCCAGAGAGGCAGTTGTCAATTTACATCCCGCCCATCAGCATAACAAGGCTCCCTGTTCTCCAGGGCCTGTCTTGCCTTTCTTGTTCTTACACATTTTGTGGATATCCCTTTTGACCGGTGGGAAGTGATACTTCTTTGTAGTGCAGATTTGCATGGCCCGCTTGCTTGCTTGGCCAAAAAGGGCGTATGCGTTTTCTCCTGAATATATTCAGGAGAAAACGCATACGCCCTTTTTGGCCAAGTGCATCATTGTCGAAGTTGTGCCCCTCTTCCTGTGCTTTAAAGGCGATTCCAACGTACCTCTTGAAATCTGTTTCCTGCTATTCTGCCTCGCTTTCAAGTCCGCCTCGTTGCCTTCCCTCAACAGATTTTTGGACGATAGTTGTCCTTTATTACTCGGCCAGTTTGTGAATTGCTCTGCCCCTGAGCTCCAGTTTTTCAACTCGTTTTTGGTGAGCTGACCGAAAGTCCAAAATTTTGGTTCAGGACCTATACTGGTTCCCGGTGGGTGGCTGAGAATTTGGTTAATTCTTCTTCCTGCCGGGAAATTACAGTGATATGTGCCCGTCCAAATGCCTAACAGCTACTCTCTCATTGGTTCTCCCTCTTCCCTTTCATCCTCTGCCAAATTGGCAACCTGTGCGAACCAAGAGGTTAAAGGGGCTGTCTCTCCAAGTTGGGAGGTTGATAGTAAAGCAGACGGAAAGTCAAACCGGAGCACCAGGAGAGGGACTATGCGTTGAGTTTTAGAAACCTTTCGTATTCACAGTGTGTCCGTTCTCTAGGTTTCCCGCACTTGTTATAGCTGTAGTAATATTCCCTTCAACCTGGAGAGTTCGGACCCATGGAATGGGTGCCATGCATTTTTGCTTTAAAGGGTCTGCATTTGCTCACCCAATCTCACCAATCGTCTCAGTCCCAAGTGTCCCTCCTTATGCCACATCCAGCTGTCGTTGTAGATAGGGTCATTCCAGCCTTCATCAGAGACCCTGAAGGAATTGTAAAGAATTTCCCAGTTTTTTTGTTTTGTTTTTGAAATTCCTTTTTATAGTGGGTTTGAGCTGATTCTCGCTGCCATGTTTATGCCAGTCTAGACACACTTGATTCCCTTACGGAGACATATCAATACATAGGTTTTAAGATTCTTACTAGTCAGATATTTTCCTCTGCGGGAAATATGGGGTTTTGAGTCCCTTTCGCTGAGGACGGTGTAGGTCTTGTCTATTCCATAGTTGGTTTTTGGAACGGTACCTGTGCTTATATCAAACTCTGGTTTTATGCATCACCCCACCTCTCCTTCCCCCTTAAGCAGGTATAAGAGTGTTTTCTAAATGTGAGACACTGTTCTCTTTCCTAACTCAGTTCAAGTGTAGCCATGTTTACAGGATCTTCATAAGTGATATCTTATGATAAGTTTCTTTTTCTGTGTGACTTATTTCACTTAGAATCATCGTACCTGAATCCACCCATTTTGCTGCTACTGGTCTTATGACATTGATTTCATGGCTGAGGGATATTCCATCGTACGTAAGTACCACAATTTTTTGAACCATGTTTATATTTTCTGGGATACTTAAGGTGTATCCAAGTTGAGGTCCTTGTATGCAGTGCAGCCCTAAATTTTGGGGTGGCTCTGTCTTATTGATTTTCAGTTTTCCCAAGGTATATTCCCTAGGCTGGTAGTGCCCTTGGCTCTGTAGCTCTGTTCTTTACTTGTTTTAGGGAACAGAATGCACTCCTCCAGAGAGGCAGTTGGCAATTTACATCCCGCCCATCAGCATAACAAGGCTCCCTGTTCTCCAGGGCCTGTCTTGCCTTTCTTGTTCTTACACATTTTGTGGATGTCCCTTTTGACCGGTGGGAAGTGATACTTCTTTGTAGTGCAGATTTGCATTGCCCGCTTGCTTGCTTGGCCAAAAAGGGCGTATGCGTTTTCTCCTGAATATATTCAGGAGAAAACGCATACGCCCTTTTTGGCCAAGTGCATCATTGTCGAAGTTGTGCCCCTCTTCCTGTGCTTTAAAGGCGATTCCAACGTACCTCTTGAAATCTGTTTCCTGCTATTCTGCCTCGCTTTCAAGTCCGCCTCGTTGCCTTCCCTCAACAGATTTTTGGACGATAGTTGTCCTTTATTACTCGGCCAGTTTGTGAATTGCTGTGCCCCTGAGCTCCATTTTTCAACTCGTTTTTGGTGAGCTGACCGCAAGTCCAAAATTTTGGTTCAGGACCTATACTGGTTCCCGGTGGGTGGCTGAGAATTTGGTTAATTCTTCTTCCTGCCGGGAAATTACAGTGATATGTGCCCGTCCAAATGCCTAACAGCTACTCTCTCATTGGTTCTCCCTCTTCCCTTTCATCCTCTGCCAAATTGGCAACCTGTGCGAACCAAGAGGTTAAAGGGGCTGTCTCTCCAAGTTGGGAGGTTGATAGTAAAGCAGACGGAAAGTCAAACCGGAGCACCAGGAGAGGGACTATGCGTTGAGTTTTAGAAACCTTTCGTATTCACAGTGTGTCCGTTCTCTAGGTTTCCCGCACTTGTTATAGCTGTAGTAATATTCCCTACAACCTGGAGAGTTCGGACCCATGGAATGGGTGCCATGCATTTTTGCTTTAAAGGGTCTGCATTTGCTCACCCAATCTCACCAATCGTCTCAGTCCCAAGTGTCCCTCCTTATGCCACATCCAGCTGTCGTTGTAGATAGGGTCATTCCAGCCTTCATCAGAGACCCTGAAGGAATTGTAAAGAATTTCCCAGTTTTTTTGTTTTGTTTTTGAAATTCCTTTTTATAGTGGGTTTGAGCTGATTCTCGCTGCCATGTTTATGCCAGTCTAGACACACTTGATTCCCTTACGGAGACATATCAATACATAGGTTTTAAGATTCTTACTAGTCAGATATTTTCCTCTGCGGGAAATATGGGGTTTTGAGTCCCTTTCGCTGAGGACGGTGTAGGTCTTGTCTATTCCATAGTTGGTTTTTGGAACGGTACCTGTGCTTATATCAAACTCTGGTTTTATGCATCACCCCACCTCTCCTTCCCCCTTAAGCAGGTATAAGAGTGTTTTCTAAATGTGAGACACTGTCCTCTTTCCTAACTCAGTTCAAGTGTAGCCATGTTTACAGGATCTTCATAAGTGATATCTTATGATAAGTTTCTTTTTCTGTGTGACTTATTTCACTTAGAATCATCGTACCTGAATCCACCCATTTTGCTGCTACTGGTCTTATGACATTGATTTCATGGCTGAGGGATATTCCATCGTACGTAAGTACCACAATTTTTTGAACCATGTTTATATTTTCTGGGATACTTAAGGTGTATCCAAGTTGAGGTCCTTGTATGCAGTGCAGCCCTAAATTTTGGGGTGGCTCTGTCTTATTGATTTTCAGTTTTCCCAAGGTATATTCCCTAGACTGGTAGTGCCCTTGGCTCTGTAGCTCTGTTCTTTACTTGTTTTAGGGAACAGAATGCACTCCTCCAGAGAGGCAGTTGTCAATTTACATCCCGCCCATCAGCATAACAAGGCTCCCTGTTCTCCAGGGCCTGTCTTGCCTTTCTTGTTCTTACACATTTTGTGGATATCCCTTTTGACCGGTGGGAAGTGATACTTCTTTGTAGTGCAGATTTGCATGGCCCGCTTGCTTGCTTGGCCAAAAAGGGCGTATGCGTTTTCTCCTGAATATATTCAGGAGAAAACGCATACGCCCTTTTTGGCCAAGTGCATCATTGTCGAAGTTGTGCCCCTCTTCCTGTGCTTTAAAGGCGATTCCAACGTACCTCTTGAAATCTGTTTCCTGCTATTCTGCCTCGCTTTCAAGTCCGCCTCGTTGCCTTCCCTCAACAGATTTTTGGACGATAGTTGTCCTTTATTACTCGGCCAGTTTGTGAATTGCTCTGCCCCTGAGCTCCAGTTTTTCAACTCGTTTTTGGTGAGCTGACCGAAAGTCCAAAATTTTGGTTCAGGACCTATACTGGTTCCCGGTGGGTGGCTGAGAATTTGGTTAATTCTTCTTCCTGCCGGGAAATTACAGTGATATGTGCCCGTCCAAATGCCTAACAGCTACTCTCTCATTGGTTCTCCCTCTTCCCTTTCATCCTCTGCCAAATTGGCAACCTGTGCGAACCAAGAGGTTAAAGGGGCTGTCTCTCCAAGTTGGGAGGTTGATAGTAAAGCAGACGGAAAGTCAAACCGGAGCACCAGGAGAGGGACTATGCGTTGAGTTTTAGAAACCTTTCGTATTCACAGTGTGTCCGTTCTCTAGGTTTCCCGCACTTGTTATAGCTGTAGTAATATTCCCTTCAACCTGGAGAGTTCGGACCCATGGAATGGGTGCCATGCATTTTTGCTTTAAAGGGTCTGCATTTGCTCACCCAATCTCACCAATCGTCTCAGTCCCAAGTGTCCCTCCTTATGCCACATCCAGCTGTCGTTGTAGATAGGGTCATTCCAGCCTTCATCAGAGACCCTGAAGGAATTGTAAAGAATTTCCCAGTTTTTTTGTTTTGTTTTTGAAATTCCTTTTTATAGTGGGTTTGAGCTGATTCTCGCTGCCATGTTTATGCCAGTCTAGACACACTTGATTCCCTTACGGAGACATATCAATACATAGGTTTTAAGATTCTTACTAGTCAGATATTTTCCTCTGCGGGAAATATGGGGTTTTGAGTCCCTTTCGCTGAAGACGGTGTAGGTCTTGTCTATTCCATAGTTGGTTTTTGGAACGGTACCTGTGCTTATATCAAACTCTGGTTTTATGCATCACCCCACCTCTCCTTCCCCCTTAAGCAGGTATAAGAGTGTTTTCTAAATGTGAGACACTGTCCTCTTTCCTAACTCAGTTCAAGTGTAGCCATGTTTACAGGATCTTCATAAGTGATATCTTATGATAAGTTTCTTTTTCTGTGTGACTTATTTCACTTAGAATCATCGTACCTGAATCCACCCATTTTGCTGCTACTGGTCTTATGACATTGATTTCATGGCTGAGGGATATTCCATCGTACGTAAGTACCACAATTTTTTGAACCATGTTTATATTTTCTGGGATACTTAAGGTGTATCCAAGTTGAGGTCCTTGTATGCAGTGCAGCCCTAAATTTTGGGGTGGCTCTGTCTTATTGATTTTCAGTTTTCCCAAGGTATATTCCCTAGGCTGGTAGTGCCCTTGGCTCTGTAGCTCTGTTCTTTACTTGTTTTAGGGAACAGAATGCACTCCTCCAGAGAGGCAGTTGGCAATTTACATCCCGCCCATCAGCATAACAAGGCTCCCTGTTCTCCAGGGCCTGTCTTGCCTTTCTTGTTCTTACACATTTTGTGGATGTCCCTTTTGACCGGTGGGAAGTGATACTTCTTTGTAGTGCAGATTTGCATTGCCCGCTTGCTTGCTTGGCCAAAAAGGGCGTATGCGTTTTCTCCTGAATATATTCAGGAGAAAACGCATACGCCCTTTTTGGCCAAGTGCATCATTGTCGAAGTTGTGCCCCTCTTCCTGTGCTTTAAAGGCGATTCCAACGTACCTCTTGAAATCTGTTTCCTGCTATTCTGCCTCGCTTTCAAGTCCGCCTCGTTGCCTTCCCTCAACAGATTTTTGGACGATAGTTGTCCTTTATTACTCGGCCAGTTTGTGAATTGCTGTGCCCCTGAGCTCCATTTTTCAACTCGTTTTTGGTGAGCTGACCGCAAGTCCAAAATTTTGGTTCAGGACCTATACTGGTTCCCGGTGGGTGGCTGAGAATTTGGTTAATTCTTCTTCCTGCCGGGAAATTACAGTGATATGTGCCCGTCCAAATGCCTAACAGCTACTCTCTCATTGGTTCTCCCTCTTCCCTTTCATCCTCTGCCAAATTGGCAACCTGTGTGAACCAAGAGGTTAAAGGGGCTGTCTCTCCAAGTTGGGAGGTTGATAGTAAAGCAGACGGAAAGTCAAACCGGAGCACCAGGAGAGGGACTATGCGTTGAGTTTTAGAAACCTTTCGTATTCACAGTGTGTCCGTTCTCTAGGTTTCCCACACTTGTTATAGCTGTAGTAATATTCCCTTCAACCTGGAGAGTTCGGACCCATGGAATGGGTGCCATGCATTTTTGCTTTAAAGGGTCTGCATTTGCTCACCCAATCTCACCAATCGTCTCAGTCCCAAGTGTCCCTCCTTATGCCACATCCAGCTGTCGTTGTAGATAGGGTCATTCCAGCCTTCATCAGAGACCCTGAAGGAATTGTAAAGAATTTCCCAGTTTTTTTGTTTTGTTTTTGAAATTCCTTTTTATAGTGGGTTTGAGCTGATTCTCGCTGCCATGTTTATGCCAGTCTAGACACACTTGATTCCCTTACGGAGACATATCAATACATAGGTTTTAAGACTCTTACTAGTCAGATATTTTCCTCTGCGGGAAATATGGGGTTTTGAGTCCCTTTCGCTGAGGACGGTGTAGGTCTTGTCTATTCCATAGTTGGTTTTTGGAACGGTACCTGTGCTTATATCAAACTCTGGTTTTATGCATCACCCCACCTCTCCTTCCCCCTTAAGCAGGTATAAGAGTGTTTTCTAAATGTGAGACACTGTCCTCTTTCCTAACTCAGTTCAAGTGTAGCCATGTTTACAGGATCTTCATAAGTGATATCTTATGATAAGTTTCTTTTTCTGTGTGACTTATTTCACTTAGAATCATCGTACCTGAATCCACCCATTTTGCTGCTACTGGTCTTATGACATTGATTTCATGGCTGAGGGATATTCCATCGTACGTAAGTACCACAATTTTTTGAACCATGTTTATATTTTCTGGGATACTTAAGGTGTATCCAAGTTGAGGTCCTTGTATGCAGTGCAGCCCTAAATTTTGGGGTGGCTCTGTCTTATTGATTTTCAGTTTTCCCAAGGTATATTCCCTAGACTGGTAGTGCCCTTGGCTCTGTAGCTCTGTTCTTTACTTGTTTTAGGGAACAGAATGCACTCCTCCAGAGAGGCAGTTGTCAATTTACATTCCGCCCATCAGCATAACAAGGCTCCCTGTTCTCCAGGGCCTGTCTTGCCTTTCTTGTTCTTACACATTTTGTGGATATCCCTTTTGACCAGTGGGAAGTGATACTTCTTTGTAGTGCAGATTTGCATGGCCCGCTTGCTTGCTTGGCCAAAAAGGGCGTATGCGTTTTCTCCTGAATATATTCAGGAGAAAACGCATACGCCCTTTTTGGCCAAGTGCATCATTGTCGAAGTTGTGCCCCTCTTCCTGTGCTTTAAAGGCGATTCCAACGTACCTCTTGAAATCTGTTTCCTGCTATTCTGCCTCGCTTTCAAGTCCGCCTCGTTGCCTTCCCTCAACAGATTTTTGGACGATAGTTGTCCTTTATTACTCGGCCAGTTTGTGAATTGCTCTGCCCCTGAGCTCCAGTTTTTCAACTCGTTTTTGGTGAGCTGACCGAAAGTCCAAAATTTTGGTTCAGGACCTATACTGGTTCCCGGTGGGTGGCTGAGAATTTGGTTAATTCTTCTTCCTGCCGGGAAATTACAGTGATATGTGCCCGTCCAAATGCCTAACAGCTACTCTCTCATTGGTTCTCCCTCTTCCCTTTCATCCTCTGCCAAATTGGCAACCTGTGCGAACCAAGAGGTTAAAGGGGCTGTCTCTCCAAGTTGGGAGGTTGATAGTAAAGCAGACGGAAAGTCAAACCGGAGCACCAGGAGAGGGACTATGCGTTGAGTTTTAGAAACCTTTCGTATTCACAGTGTGTCCGTTCTCTAGGTTTCCCGCACTTGTTATAGCTGTAGTAATATTCCCTTCAACCTGGAGAGTTCGGACCCATGGAATGGGTGCCATGCATTTTTGCTTTAAAGGGTCTGCATTTGCTCACCCAATCTCACCAATCGTCTCAGTCCCAAGTGTCCCTCCTTATGCCACATCCAGCTGTCGTTGTAGATAGGGTCATTCCAGCCTTCATCAGAGACCCTGAAGGAATTGTAAAGAATTTCCCAGTTTTTTTGTTTTGTTTTTGAAATTCCTTTTTATAGTGGGTTTGAGCTGATTCTCGCTGCCATGTTTATGCCAGTCTAGACACACTTGATTCCCTTACGGAGACATATCAATACATAGGTTTTAAGATTCTTACTAGTCAGATATTTTCCTCTGCGGGAAATATGGGGTTTTGAGTCCCTTTCGCTGAGGACGGTGTAGGTCTTGTCTATTCCATAGTTGGTTTTTGGAACGGTACCTGTGCTTATATCAAACTCTGGTTTTATGCATCACCCCACCTCTCCTTCCCCCTTAAGCAGGTATAAGAGTGTTTTCTAAATGTGAGACACTGTTCTCTTTCCTAACTCAGTTCAAGTGTAGCCATGTTTACAGGATCTTCATAAGTGATATCTTATGATAAGTTTCTTTTTCTGTGTGACTTATTTCACTTAGAATCATCGTACCTGAATCCACCCATTTTGCTGCTACTGGTCTTATGACATTGATTTCATGGCTGAGGGATATTCCATCGTACGTAAGTACCACAATTTTTTGAACCATGTTTATATTTTCTGGGATACTTAAGGTGTATCCAAGTTGAGGTCCTTGTATGCAGTGCAGCCCTAAATTTTGGGGTGGCTCTGTCTTATTGATTTTCAGTTTTCCCAAGGTATATTCCCTAGGCTGGTAGTGCCCTTGGCTCTATAGCTCTGTTCTTTACTTGTTTTAGGGAACAGAATGCACTCCTCCAGAGAGGCAGTTGGCAATTTACATCCCGCCCATCAGCATAACAAGGCTCCCTGTTCTCCAGGGCCTGTCTTGCCTTTCTTGTTCTTACACATTTTGTGGATGTCCCTTTTGACCGGTGGGAAGTGATACTTCTTTGTAGTGCAGATTTGCATTGCCCGCTTGCTTGCTTGGCCAAAAAGGGCGTATGCGTTTTCTCCTGAATATATTCAGGAGAAAACGCATACGCCCTTTTTGGCCAAGTGCATCATTGTCGAAGTTGTGCCCCTCTTCCTGTGCTTTAAAGGCGATTCCAACGTACCTCTTGAAATCTGTTTCCTGCTATTCTGCCTCGCTTTCAAGTCCGCCTCGTTGCCTTCCCTCAACAGATTTTTGGACGATAGTTGTCCTTTATTACTCGGCCAGTTTGTGAATTGCTGTGCCCCTGAGCTCCATTTTTCAACTCGTTTTTGGTGAGCTGACCGCAAGTCCAAAATTTTGGTTCAGGACCTATACTGGTTCCCGGTGGGTGGCTGAGAATTTGGTTAATTCTTCTTCCTGCCGGGAAATTACAGTGATATGTGCCCGTCCAAATGCCTAACAGCTACTCTCTCATTGGTTCTCCCTCTTCCCTTTCATCCTCTGCCAAATTGGCAACCTGTGCGAACCAAGAGGTTAAAGGGGCTGTCTCTCCAAGTTGGGAGGTTGATAGTAAAGCAGACGGAAAGTCAAACCGGAGCACCAGGAGAGGGACTATGCGTTGAGTTTTAGAAACCTTTCGTATTCACAGTGTGTCCGTTCTCTAGGTTTCCCGCACATGTTATAGCTGTAGTAATATTCCCTTCAACCTGGAGAGTTCGGACCCATGGAATGGGTGCCATGCATTATTGCTTTAAAGGGTCTGCATTTGCTCACCCAATCTCACCAATCGTCTCAGTCCCAAGTGTCCCTCCTTATGCCACATCCAGCTGTCGTTGTAGATAGGGTCATTCCAGCCTTCATCAGAGACCCTGAAGGAATTGTAAAGAATTTCCCAGTTTTTTTGTTTTGTTTTTGAAATTCCTTTTTATAGTGGGTTTGAGCTGATTCTCGCTGCCATGTTTATGCCAGTCTAGACACACTTGATTCCCTTACGGAGACATATCAATACATAGGTTTTAAGATTCTTACTAGTCAGATATTTTCCTCTGCAGGAAATATGGGGTTTTGAGTCCCTTTCGCTGAGGACGGTGTAGGTCTTGTCTATTCCATAGTTGGTTTTTGGAACGGTACCTGTGCTTATATCAAACTCTGGTTTTATGCATCACCCCACCTCTCCTTCCCCCTTAAGCAGGTATAAGAGTGTTTTCTAAATGTGAGACACTGTTCTCTTTCCTAACTCAGTTCAAGTGTAGCCATGTTTACAGGATCTTCATAAGTGATATCTTATGATAAGTTTCTTTTTCTGTGTGACTTATTTCACTTAGAATCATCGTACCTGAATCCACCCATTTTGCTGCTACTGGTCTTATGACATTGATTTCATGGCTGAGGGATATTCCATCGTACGTAAGTACCACAATTTTTTGAACCATGTTTATATTTTCTGGGATACTTAAGGTGTATCCAAGTTGAGGCCCTTGTATGCAGTGCAGCCCTAAATTTTGGGGTGGCTCTGTCTTATTGATTTTCAGTTTTCCCAAGGTATATTCCCTAGACTGGTAGTGCCCTTGGCTCTGTAGCTCTGTTCTTTACTTGTTTTAGGGAACAGAATGCACTCCTCCAGAGAGGCAGTTGGCAATTTACATCCCGCCCATCAGCATAACAAGGCTCCCTGTTCTCCAGGGCCTGTCTTGCCTTTCTTGTTCTTACACATTTTGTGGATGTCCCTTTTGACCGGTGGGAAGTGATACTTCTTTGTAGTGCAGATTTGCATTGCCCGCTTGCTTGCTTGGCCAAAAAGGGCGTATGCGTTTTCTCCTGAATGTATTCAGGAGAAAACGCATACGCCCTTTTTGGCCAAGTGCATCATTGTCGAAGTTGTGCCCCTCTTCCTGTGCTTTAAAGGCGATTCCAACGTACCTCTTGAAATCTGTTTCCTGCTATTCTGCCTCGCTTTCAAGTCCGCCTCGTTGCCTTCCCTCAACAGATTTTTGGACGATAGTTGTCCTTTATTACTCGGCCAGTTTGTGAATTGCTGTGCCCCTGAGCTCCATTTTTCAACTCGTTTTTGGTGAGCTGACCGCAAGTCCAAAATTTTGGTTCAGGACCTATACTGGTTCCCAGTGGGTGGCTGAGAATTTGGTTAATTCTTCTTCCTGCCGGGAAATTACAGTGATATGTGCCCGTCCAAATGCCTAACAGCTACTCTCTCATTGGTTCTCCCTCTTCCCTTTCATCCTCTGCCAAATTGGCAACCTGTGCGAACCAAGAGGTTAAAGGGGCTGTCTCTCCAAGTTGGGAGGTTGATAGTAAAGCAGACGGAAAGTCAAACCGGAGCACCAGGAGAGGGACTATGCGTTGAGTTTTAGAAACCTTTCGTATTCACAGTGTGTCCGTTCTCTAGGTTTCCCGCACTTGTTATAGCTGTAGTAATATTCCCTTCAACCTGGAGAGTTCGGACCCATGGAATGGGTGCCATGCATTTTTGCTTTAAAGGGTCTGCATTTGCTCACCCAATCTCACCAATCGTCTCAGTCCCAAGTGTCCCTCCTTATGCCACATCCAGCTGTCGTTGTAGATAGGGTCATTCCAGCCTTCATCAGAGACCCTGAAGGAATTGTAAAGAATTTCCCAGTTTTTTTGTTTTGTTTTTGAAATTCCTTTTTATAGTGGGTTTGAGCTGATTCTCGCTGCCATGTTTATGCCAGTCTAGACACACTTGATTCCCTTACGGAGACATATCAATACGTAGGTTTTAAGATTCTTACTAGTCAGATATTTTCCTCTGCGGGAAATATGGGGTTTTGAGTCCCTTTCGCTGAGGACGGTGTAGGTCTTGTCTATTCCATAGTTGGTTTTTGGAACGGTACCTGTGCTTATATCAAACTCTGGTTTTATGCATCACCCCACCTCTCCTTCCCCCTTAAGCAGGTATAAGAGTGTTTTCTAAATGTGAGACACTGTCCTCTTTCCTAACTCAGTTCAAGTGTAGCCATGTTACAGGATCTTCATAAGTGATATCTTATGATAAGTTTCTTTTTCTGTGTGACTTATTTCACTTAGAATCATCGTACCTGAATCCACCCATTTTGCTGCTACTGGTCTTATGACATTGATTTCTTTGCTGAGGGATATTCCATCGTACATAAGTACCACAATTTTTTGAACCATGTTTATATTTTCTGGGATACTTAAGGTGTATCCAAGTTGAGGTCCTTGTATGCAGTGCAGCCCTAAATTTTGGGGTGGCTCTGTCTTATTGATTTTCAGTTTTCCCAAGGTATATTCCCTAGGCTGGTAGTGCCCTTGACTCTGTAGCTCTGTTCTTTACTTGTTTTAGGGAACAGAATGCACTCCTCCAGAGAGGCAGTTGGCAATTTACATCCCGCCCATCAGCATAACAAGGCTCCCTGTTCTCCAGGGCCTGTCTTGCCTTTCTTGTTCTTACACATTTTGTGGATGTCCCTTTTGACCGGTGGGAAGTGATACTTCTTTGTAGTGCAGATTTGCATTGCCCGCTTGCTTGCTTGGCCAAAAAGGGCGTATGCATTTTCTCCTGAATATATTCAGGAGAAAACGCATACGCCCTTTTTGGCCAAGTGCATCATTGTCGAAGTTGTGCCCCTCTTCCTGTGCTTTAAAGGCGATTCCAACGTACCTCTTGAAATCTGTTTCCTGCTATTCTGCCTCGCTTTCAAGTCCGCCTCGTTGCCTTCCCTCAACAGATTTTTGGACGATAGTTGTCCTTTATTACTCGGCCAGTTTGTGAATTGCTGTGCCCCTGAGCTCCATTTTTCAACTCGTTTTTGGTGAGCTGACCGCAAGTCCAAAATTTTGGTTCAGGACCTATACTGGTTCCCGGTGGGTGGCTGAGAATTTGGTTAATTCTTCTTCCTGCCGGGAAATTACAGTGATATGTGCCCGTCCAAATGCCTAACAGCTACTCTCTCATTGGTTCTCCCTCTTCCCTTTCATCCTCTGCCAAATTGGCAACCTGTGCGAACCAAGAGGTTAAAGGGGCTGTCTCTCCAAGTTGGGAGGTTGATAGTAAAGCAGACGGAAAGTCAAACCGGAGCACCAGGAGAGGGACTATGCGTTGAGTTTTAGAAACCTTTCGTATTCACAGTGTGTCCGTTCTCTAGGTTTCCCGCACTTGTTATAGCTGTAGTAATATTCCCTTCAACCTGGAGAGTTCGGACCCATGGAATGGGTGCCATGCATTTTTGCTTTAAAGGGTCTGCATTTGCTCACCCAATCTCACCAATCGTCTCAGTCCCAAGTGTCCCTCCTTATGCCACATCCAGCTGTCGTTGTAGATAGGGTCATTCCAGCCTTCATCAGAGACCCTGAAGGAATTGTAAAGAATTTCCCAGTTTTTTTGTTTTGTTTTTGAAATTCCTTTTTATAGTGGGTTTGAGCTGATTCTCGCTGCCATGTTTATGCCAGTCTAGACACACTTGATTCCCTTACGGAGACATATCAATACATAGGTTTTAAGATTCTTACTAGTCAGATATTTTCCTCTGCGGGAAATATGGGGTTTTGAGTCCCTTTCGCTGAGGACGGTGTAGGTCTTGTCTATTCCATAGTTGGTTTTTGGAACGGTACCTGTGCTTATATCAAACTCTGGTTTTATGCATCACCCCACCTCTCCTTCCCCCTTAAGCAGGTATAAGAGTGTTTTCTAAATGTGAGACACTGTTCTCTTTCCTAACTCAGTTCAAGTGTAGCCATGTTTACAGGATCTTCATAAGTGATATCTTATGATAAGTTTCTTTTTCTGTGTGACTTATTTCACTTAGAATCATCGTACCTGAATCCACCCATTTTGCTGCTACTGGTCTTATGACATTGATTTCATGGCTGAGGGATATTCCATCGTACGTAAGTACCACAATTTTTTGAACCATGTTTATATTTTCTGGGATACTTAAGGTGTATCCAAGTTGAGGTCCTTGTATGCAGTGCAGCCCTAAATTTTGGGGTGGCTCTGTCTTATTGATTTTCAGTTTTCCCAAGGTATATTCCCTAGGCTGGTAGTGCCCTTGGCTCTATAGCTCTGTTCTTTACTTGTTTTAGGGAACAGAATGCACTCCTCCAGAGAGGCAGTTGGCAATTTACATCCCGCCCATCAGCATAACAAGGCTCCCTGTTCTCCAGGGCCTGTCTTGCCTTTCTTGTTCTTACACATTTTGTGGATGTCCCTTTTGACCGGTGGGAAGTGATACTTCTTTGTAGTGCAGATTTGCATTGCCCGCTTGCTTGCTTGGCCAAAAAGGGCGTATGCGTTTTCTCCTGAATATATTCAGGAGAAAACGCATACGCCCTTTTTGGCCAAGTGCATCATTGTCGAAGTTGTGCCCCTCTTCCTGTGCTTTAAAGGCGATTCCAACGTACCTCTTGAAATCTGTTTCCTGCTATTCTGCCTCGCTTTCAAGTCCGCCTCGTTGCCTTCCCTCAACAGATTTTTGGACGATAGTTGTCCTTTATTACTCGGCCAGTTTGTGAATTGCTGTGCCCCTGAGCTCCATTTTTCAACTCGTTTTTGGTGAGCTGACCGCAAGTCCAAAATTTTGGTTCAGGACCTATACTGGTTCCCGGTGGGTGGCTGAGAATTTGGTTAATTCTTCTTCCTGCCGGGAAATTACAGTGATATGTGCCCGTCCAAATGCCTAACAGCTACTCTCTCATTGGTTCTCCCTCTTCCCTTTCATCCTCTGCCAAATTGGCAACCTGTGCGAACCAAGAGGTTAAAGGGGCTGTCTCTCCAAGTTGGGAGGTTGATAGTAAAGCAGACGGAAAGTCAAACCGGAGCACCAGGAGAGGGACTATGCGTTGAGTTTTAGAAACCTTTCGTATTCACAGTGTGTCCGTTCTCTAGGTTTCCCGCACATGTTATAGCTGTAGTAATATTCCCTTCAACCTGGAGAGTTCGGACCCATGGAATGGGTGCCATGCATTATTGCTTTAAAGGGTCTGCATTTGCTCACCCAATCTCACCAATCGTCTCAGTCCCAAGTGTCCCTCCTTATGCCACATCCAGCTGTCGTTGTAGATAGGGTCATTCCAGCCTTCATCAGAGACCCTGAAGGAATTGTAAAGAATTTCCCAGTTTTTTTGTTTTGTTTTTGAAATTCCTTTTTATAGTGGGTTTGAGCTGATTCTCGCTGCCATGTTTATGCCAGTCTAGACACACTTGATTCCCTTACGGAGACATATCAATACATAGGTTTTAAGATTCTTACTAGTCAGATATTTTCCTCTGCAGGAAATATGGGGTTTTGAGTCCCTTTCGCTGAGGACGGTGTAGGTCTTGTCTATTCCATAGTTGGTTTTTGGAACGGTACCTGTGCTTATATCAAACTCTGGTTTTATGCATCACCCCACCTCTCCTTCCCCCTTAAGCAGGTATAAGAGTGTTTTCTAAATGTGAGACACTGTTCTCTTTCCTAACTCAGTTCAAGTGTAGCCATGTTTACAGGATCTTCATAAGTGATATCTTATGATAAGTTTCTTTTTCTGTGTGACTTATTTCACTTAGAATCATCGTACCTGAATCCACCCATTTTGCTGCTACTGGTCTTATGACATTGATTTCATGGCTGAGGGATATTCCATCGTACGTAAGTACCACAATTTTTTGAACCATGTTTATATTTTCTGGGATACTTAAGGTGTATCCAAGTTGAGGCCCTTGTATGCAGTGCAGCCCTAAATTTTGGGGTGGCTCTGTCTTATTGATTTTCAGTTTTCCCAAGGTATATTCCCTAGACTGGTAGTGCCCTTGGCTCTGTAGCTCTGTTCTTTACTTGTTTTAGGGAACAGAATGCACTCCTCCAGAGAGGCAGTTGGCAATTTACATCCCGCCCATCAGCATAACAAGGCTCCCTGTTCTCCAGGGCCTGTCTTGCCTTTCTTGTTCTTACACATTTTGTGGATGTCCCTTTTGACCGGTGGGAAGTGATACTTCTTTGTAGTGCAGATTTGCATTGCCCGCTTGCTTGCTTGGCCAAAAAGGGCGTATGCGTTTTCTCCTGAATGTATTCAGGAGAAAACGCATACGCCCTTTTTGGCCAAGTGCATCATTGTCGAAGTTGTGCCCCTCTTCCTGTGCTTTAAAGGCGATTCCAACGTACCTCTTGAAATCTGTTTCCTGCTATTCTGCCTCGCTTTCAAGTCCGCCTCGTTGCCTTCCCTCAACAGATTTTTGGACGATAGTTGTCCTTTATTACTCGGCCAGTTTGTGAATTGCTGTGCCCCTGAGCTCCATTTTTCAACTCGTTTTTGGTGAGCTGACCGCAAGTCCAAAATTTTGGTTCAGGACCTATACTGGTTCCCAGTGGGTGGCTGAGAATTTGGTTAATTCTTCTTCCTGCCGGGAAATTACAGTGATATGTGCCCGTCCAAATGCCTAACAGCTACTCTCTCATTGGTTCTCCCTCTTCCCTTTCATCCTCTGCCAAATTGGCAACCTGTGCGAACCAAGAGGTTAAAGGGGCTGTCTCTCCAAGTTGGGAGGTTGATAGTAAAGCAGACGGAAAGTCAAACCGGAGCACCAGGAGAGGGACTATGCGTTGAGTTTTAGAAACCTTTCGTATTCACAGTGTGTCCGTTCTCTAGGTTTCCCGCACTTGTTATAGCTGTAGTAATATTCCCTTCAACCTGGAGAGTTCGGACCCATGGAATGGGTGCCATGCATTTTTGCTTTAAAGGGTCTGCATTTGCTCACCCAATCTCACCAATCGTCTCAGTCCCAAGTGTCCCTCCTTATGCCACATCCAGCTGTCGTTGTAGATAGGGTCATTCCAGCCTTCATCAGAGACCCTGAAGGAATTGTAAAGAATTTCCCAGTTTTTTTGTTTTGTTTTTGAAATTCCTTTTTATAGTGGGTTTGAGCTGATTCTCGCTGCCATGTTTATGCCAGTCTAGACACACTTGATTCCCTTACGGAGACATATCAATACGTAGGTTTTAAGATTCTTACTAGTCAGATATTTTCCTCTGCGGGAAATATGGGGTTTTGAGTCCCTTTCGCTGAGGACGGTGTAGGTCTTGTCTATTCCATAGTTGGTTTTTGGAACGGTACCTGTGCTTATATCAAACTCTGGTTTTATGCATCACCCCACCTCTCCTTCCCCCTTAAGCAGGTATAAGAGTGTTTTCTAAATGTGAGACACTGTCCTCTTTCCTAACTCAGTTCAAGTGTAGCCATGTTACAGGATCTTCATAAGTGATATCTTATGATAAGTTTCTTTTTCTGTGTGACTTATTTCACTTAGAATCATCGTACCTGAATCCACCCATTTTGCTGCTACTGGTCTTATGACATTGATTTCTTTGCTGAGGGATATTCCATCGTACATAAGTACCACAATTTTTTGAACCATGTTTATATTTTCTGGGATACTTAAGGTGTATCCAAGTTGAGGTCCTTGTATGCAGTGCAGCCCTAAATTTTGGGGTGGCTCTGTCTTATTGATTTTCAGTTTTCCCAAGGTATATTCCCTAGGCTGGTAGTGCCCTTGACTCTGTAGCTCTGTTCTTTACTTGTTTTAGGGAACAGAATGCACTCCTCCAGAGAGGCAGTTGGCAATTTACATCCCGCCCATCAGCATAACAAGGCTCCCTGTTCTCCAGGGCCTGTCTTGCCTTTCTTGTTCTTACACATTTTGTGGATGTCCCTTTTGACCGGTGGGAAGTGATACTTCTTTGTAGTGCAGATTTGCATTGCCCGCTTGCTTGCTTGGCCAAAAAGGGCGTATGCGTTTTCTCCTGAATATATTCAGGAGAAAACGCATACGCCCTTTTTGGCCAAGTGCATCATTGTCGAAGTTGTGCCCCTCTTCCTGTGCTTTAAAGGCGATTCCAACGTACCTCTTGAAATCTGTTTCCTGCTATTCTGCCTCGCTTTCAAGTCCGCCTCGTTGCCTTCCCTCAACAGATTTTTGGACGATAGTTGTCCTTTATTACTCGGCCAGTTTGTGAATTGCTGTGCCCCTGAGCTCCATTTTTCAACTCGTTTTTGGTGAGCTGACCGCAAGTCCAAAATTTTGGTTCAGGACCTATACTGGTTCCCGGTGGGTGGCTGAGAATTTGGTTAATTCTTCTTCCTGCCGGGAAATTACAGTGATATGTGCCCGTCCAAATGCCTAACAGCTACTCTCTCATTGGTTCTCCCTCTTCCCTTTCATCCTCTGCCAAATTGGCAACCTGTGCGAACCAAGAGGTTAAAGGGGCTGTCTCTCCAAGTTGGGAGGTTGATAGTAAAGCAGACGGAAAGTCAAACCGGAGCACCAGGAGAGGGACTATGCGTTGAGTTTTAGAAACCTTTCGTATTCACAGTGTGTCCGTTCTCTAGGTTTCCCGCACATGTTATAGCTGTAGTAATATTCCCTTCAACCTGGAGAGTTTGGACCCATGGAATGGGTGCCATGCATTATTGCTTTAAAGGGTCTGCATTTGCTCACCCAATCTCACCAATCGTCTCAGTCCCAAGTGTCCCTCCTTATGCCACATCCAGCTGTCGTTGTAGATAGGGTCATTCCAGCCTTCATCAGAGACCCTGAAGGAATTGTAAAGAATTTCCCAGTTTTTTTGTTTTGTTTTTGAAATTCCTTTTTATAGTGGGTTTGAGCTGATTCTCGCTGCCATGTTTATGCCAGTCTAGACACACTTGATTCCCTTACGGAGACATATCAATACATAGGTTTTAAGATTCTTACTAGTCAGATATTTTCCTCTGCGGGAAATATGGGGTTTTGAGTCCCTTTCGCTGAGGACGGTGTAGGTCTTGTCTATTCCATAGTTGGTTTTTGGAACGGTACCTGTGCTTATATCAAACTCTGGTTTTATGCATCACCCCACCTCTCCTTCCCCCTTAAGCAGGTATAAGAGTGTTTTCTAAATGTGAGACACTGTTCTCTTTCCTAACTCAGTTCAAGTGTAGCCATGTTTACAGGATCTTCATAAGTGATATCTTATGATAAGTTTCTTTTTCTGTGTGACTTATTTCACTTAGAATCATCGTACCTGAATCCACCCATTTTGCTGCTACTGGTCTTATGACATTGATTTCATGGCTGAGGGATATTCCATCGTACGTAAGTACCACAATTTTTTGAACCATGTTTATATTTTCTGGGATACTTAAGGTGTATCCAAGTTGAGGCCCTTGTATGCAGTGCAGCCCTAAATTTTGGGGTGGCTCTGTCTTATTGATTTTCAGTTTTCCCAAGGTATATTCCCTAGACTGGTAGTGCCCTTGGCTCTGTAGCTCTGTTCTTTACTTGTTTTAGGGAACAGAATGCACTCCTCCAGAGAGGCAGTTGGCAATTTACATCCCGCCCATCAGCATAACAAGGCTCCCTGTTCTCCAGGGCCTGTCTTGCCTTTCTTGTTCTTACACATTTTGTGGATGTCCCTTTTGACCGGTGGGAAGTGATACTTCTTTGTAGTGCAGATTTGCATTGCCCGCTTGCTTGCTTGGCCAAAAAGGGCGTATGCGTTTTCTCCTGAATATATTCAGGAGAAAACGCATACGCCCTTTTTGGCCAAGTGCATCATTGTCGAAGTTGTGCCCCTCTTCCTGTGCTTTAAAGGCGATTCCAACGTACCTCTTGAAATCTGTTTCCTGCTATTCTGCCTCGCTTTCAAGTCCGCCTCGTTGCCTTCCCTCAACAGATTTTTGGACGATAGTTGTCCTTTATTACTCAGCCAGTTTGTGAATTGCTGTGCCCCTGAGCTCCATTTTTCAACTCGTTTTTGGTGAGCTGACCGCAAGTCCAAAATTTTGGTTCAGGACCTATACTGGTTCCCGGTGGGTGGCTGAGAATTTGGTTAATTCTTCTTCCTGCCGGGAAATTACAGTGATATGTGCCCGTCCAAATGCCTAACAGCTACTCTCTCATTGGTTCTCCCTCTTCCCTTTCATCCTCTGCCAAATTGGCAACCTGTGCGAACCAAGAGGTTAAAGGGGCTGTCTCTCCAAGTTGGGAGGTTGATAGTAAAGCAGACGGAAAGTCAAACCGGAGCACCAGGAGAGGGACTATGCGTTGAGTTTTAGAAACCTTTCGTATTCACAGTGTGTCCGTTCTCTAGGTTTCCCGCACTTGTTATAGCTGTAGTAATATTCACTTCAACCAGGAGAGCTCGGACCGATGGAATGGGTTCCATGCATTATTGCTTTAAAGGGTCTGCATTTGCTCACCCAATCTCACCAATCGTCTCAGTCCCAAGTGTCCCTCCTTATGCCACATCCAGCTGTCGTTGTAGATAGGGTCATTCCAGCTTTCATCAGAGACCCTGAAGGAATTGCAAAGAATTTCCCAGTTTTTTTGTTTTGTTTTTGAAATTCCTTTTTATAGTGGGTTTGAGCTGATTCTCGCTGCCATGTTTATGCCAGTCTAGACACACTTGATTCCCTTACGGAGACATATCAATACATAGGTTTTAAGATTCTTACTAGTCAGATATTTTCCTCTGCGGGAAATATGGGGTTTTGAGTCCCTTTCGCTGAGGACGGTGTAGGTCTTGTCTATTCCATAGTTGGTTTTTGGAACGGTACCTGTGCTTATATCAAACTCTGGTTTTATGCATCACCCCACCTCTCCTTCCCCCTTAAGCAGGTATAAGAGTGTTTTCTAAATGTGAGACACTGTCCTCTTTCCTAACTCAGTTCAAGTGTAGCCATGTTACAGGATCTTCATAAGTGATATCTTATGATAAGTTTCTTTTTCTGTGTGACTTATTTCACTTAGAATCATCGTACCTGAATCCACCCATTTTGCTGCTACTGGTCTTATGACATTGATTTCATGGCTGAGGGATATTCCATCGTACGTAAGTACCACAATTTTTTGAACCATGTTTATATTTTCTGGGATACTTAAGGTGTATCCAAGTTGAGGTCCTTGTATGCAGTGCAGCCCTAAATTTTGGGGTGGCTCTGTCTTATTGATTTTCAGTTTTCCCAAGGTATATTCCCTAGACTGGTAGTGCCCTTGGCTCTGTAGCTCTGTTCTTTACTTGTTTTAGGGAACAGAATGCACTCCTCCAGAGAGGCAGTTGGCAATTTACATCCCGCCCATCAGCATAACAAGGCTCCCTGTTCTCCAGGGCCTGTCTTGCCTTTCTTGTTCTTACACATTTTGTGGATGTCCCTTTTGACCGGTGGGAAATGATACTTCTTTGTAGTGCAGATTTGCATTGCCCGCTTGCTTGCTTGGCCAAAAAGGGCGTATGCGTTTTCTCCTGAATATATTCAGGAGAAAACGCATACGCCCTTTTTGGCCAAGTGCATCATTGTCGAAGTTGTGCCCCTCTTCCTGTGCTTTAAAGGTGATTCCAACGTACCTCTTGAAATCTGTTTCCTGCTATTCTGCCTCGCTTTCAAGTCCGCCTCGTTGCCTTCCCTCAACAGATTTTTGGGGGATAGTTGTCCTTTATTACTCGGCCAGTTTGTGAATTGCTGTGCCCCTGAGCTCCATTTTTCAACTCGCTTTTGGTGAGCTGACCGCAAGTCCAAAATTTTGGTTCAGGACCTATACTGGTTCCCGGTGGGTGGCTGAGAATTTGGTTAATTCTTCTTCCTGCCGGGAAATTACAGTGATATGTGCCCGTCCAAATGCCTAACAGCTACTCTCTCATTGGTTCTCCCTCTTCCCTTTCATCCTCTGCCAAATTGGCAACCTGTGCGAACCAAGAGGTTAAAGGGGCTGTCTCTCCAAGTTGGGAGGTTGATAGTAAAGCAGACGGAAAGTCAAACCGGAGCACCAGGAGAGGGACTATGCGTTGAGTTTTAGAAACCTTTCGTATTCACAGTGTGTCCGTTCTCTAGGTTTCCGCACTTGTTATAGCTGTAGTAATATTCCCTTCAACCTGGAGAGTTCGGACCCATGGAATGGGTGCCATGCATTTTTGCTTTAAAGGGTCTGCATTTGCTCACCCAATCTCACCAATCGTCTCAGTCCCAAGTGTCCCTCCTTATGCCACATCCAGCTGTCGTTGTAGATAGGGTCATTCCAGCCTTCATCAGAGACCCTGAAGGAATTGTAAAGAATTTCCCAGTTTTTTTGTTTTGTTTTTGAAATTCCTTTTTATAGTGGGTTTGAGCTGATTCTCGCTGCCATGTTTATGCCAGTCTAGACACACTTGATTCCCTTACGGAGACATATCAATACATGGGTTTTAAGATTCTTACTAGTCAGATATTTTCCTCTGCGGGAAATATGGGGTTTTGAGTCCCTTTCGCTGAAGACGGTGTAGGTCTTGTCTATTCCATAGTTGGTTTTTGGAACGGTACCTGTGCTTATATCAAACTCTGGTTTTATGCATCACCCCACCTCTCCTTCCCCCTTAAGCAGGTATAAGAGTGTTTTCTAAATGTGAGACACTGTCCTCTTTCCTAACTCAGTTCAAGTGTAGCCATGTTTACAGGATCTTCATAAGTGATATCTTATGATAAGTTTCTTTTTCTGTGTGACTTATTTCACTTAGAATCATCGTACCTGAATCCACCCATTTTGCTGCTACTGGTCTTATGACATGGATTTCATGGCTGAGGGATATTCCATCGTACGTAAGTACCACAATTTTTTGAACCATGCTTATATTTTCTGGGATACTTAAGGTGTATCCAAGTTGAGGTCCTTGTATGCAGTGCAGCCCTAAATTTTGGGGTGGCTCTGTCTTATTGATTTTCAGTTTTCCCAAGGTATATTCCCTAGGCTGGTAGTGCCCTTGGCTCTGTAGCTCTGTTCTTTACTTGTTTTAGGGAACAGAATGCACTCCTCCAGAGAGGCAGTTGGCAATTTACATCCCGCCCATCAGCATAACAAGGCTCCCTGTTCTCCAGGGCCTGTCTTGCCTTTCTTGTTCTTACACATTTTGTGGATGTCCCTTTTGACCGGTGGGAAGTGATACTTCTTTGTAGTGCAGATTTGCATTGCCCGCTTGCTTGCTTGGCCAAAAAGGGCGTATGCGTTTTCTCCTGAATATATTCAGGAGAAAACGCATACGCCCTTTTTGGCCAAGTGCATCATTGTCGAAGTTGTGCCCCTCTTCCTGTGCTTTAAAGGCGATTCCAATGTACCTCTTGAAATCTGTTTCCTGCTATTCTGCCTCGCTTTCAAGTCCGCCTCGTTGCCTTCCCTCAACAGATTTTTGGACGATAGTTGTCCTTTATTACTCGGCCAGTTTGTGAATTGCTGTGCCCCTGAGCTCCATTTTTCAACTCGTTTTTGGTGAGCTGACCGCAAGTCCAAAATTTTGGTTCAGGACCTATACTGGTTCCCAGTGGGTGGCTGAGAATTTGGTTAATTCTTCTTCCTGCCGGGAAATTACAGTGATATGTGCCCGTCCAAATGCCTAACAGCTACTCTCTCATTGGTTCTCCCTCTTCCCTTTCATCCTCTGCCAAATTGGCAACCTGTGCGAACCAAGAGGTTAAAGGGGCTGTCTCTCCAAGTTGGGAGGTTGATAGTAAAGCAGACGGAAAGTCAAACCGGAGCACCAGGAGAGGGACTATGCGTTGAGTTTTAGAAACCTTTCGTATTCACAGTGTGTCCGTTCTCTAGGTTTCCCGCACATGTTATAGCTGTAGTAATATTCCCTTCAACCTGGAGAGTTCGGACCCATGGAATGGGTGCCATGCATTATTGCTTTAAAGGGTCTGCATTTGCTCACCCAATCTCACCAACCGTCTCAGTCCCAAGTGTCCCTCCTTATGCCACATCCAGCTGTCGTTGTAGATAGGGTCATTCCAGCTTTCATCAGAGACCCTGAAGGAATTGTAAAGAATTTCCCAGTTTTTTTGTTTTGTTTTTGAAATTCCTTTTTATAGTGGGTTTGAGCTGATTCTCGCTGCCATGTTTATGCCAGTCTAGACACACTTGATTCCCTTACGGAGACATATCAATACATAGGTTTTAAGATTCTTACTAGTCAGATATTTTCCTCTGCGGGAAATATGGGGTTTTGAGTCCCTTTCGCTGAGGACGGTGTAGGTCTTGTCTATTCCATAGTTGGTTTTTGGAACGGTACCTGTGCTTATATCAAACTCTGGTTTTATGCATCACCCCACCTCTCCTTCCCCCTTAAGCAGGTATAAGAGTGTTTTCTAAATGTGAGACACTGTTCTCTTTCCTAACTCAGTTCAAGTGTAGCCATGTTTACAGGATCTTCATAAGTGATATCTTATGATAAGTTTCTTTTTCTGTGTGACTTATTTCACTTAGAATCATCGTACCTGAATCCACCCATTTTGCTGCTACTGGTCTTATGACATTGATTTCATGGCTGAGGGATATTCCATCGTACGTAAGTACCACAATTTTTTGAACCATGTTTATATTTTCTGGGATACTTAAGGTGTATCCAAGTTGAGGTCCTTGTATGCAGTGCAGCCCTAAATTTTGGGGTGGCTCTGTCTTATTGATTTTCAGTTTTCCCAAGGTATATTCCCTAGGCTGGTAGTGCCCTTGGCTCTGTAGCTCTGTTCTTTACTTGTTTTAGGGAACAGAATGCACTCCTCCAGAGAGGCAGTTGTCAATTTACATCCCGCCCATCAGCATAACAAGGCTCCCTGTTCTCCAGGGCCTGTCTTGCGTTTCTTGTTCTTACACATTTTGTGGATGTCCCTTTTGACCGGTGGGAAGTGATACTTCTTTGTAGTGCAGATTTGCATTGCCCGCTTGCTTGCTTGGCCAAAAAGGGCGTATGCGTTTTCTCCTGAATATATTCAGGAGAAAACGCATACGCCCTTTTTGGCCAAGTGCATCATTGTCGAAGTTGTGCCCCTCTTCCTGTGCTTTAAAGGCGATTCCAACGTACCTCTTGAAATCTGTTTCCTGCTATTCTGCCTCGCTTTCAAGTCCGCCTCGTTGCCTTCCCTCAACAGATTTTTGGACGATAGTTGTCCTTTATTACTCGGCCAGTTTGTGAATTGCTGTGCCCCTGAGCTCCATTTTTCAACTCGTTTTTGGTGAGCTGACCGCAAGTCCAAAATTTTGGTTCAGGACCTATACTGGTTCCCGGTGGGTGGCTGAGAATTTGGTTAATTCTTCTTCCTGCCGGGAAATTACAGTGATATGTGCCCGTCCAAATGCCTAACAGCTACTCTCTCATTGGTTCTCCCTCTTCCCTTTCATCCTCTGCCAAATTGGCAACCTGTGCGAACCAAGAGGTTAAAGGGGCTGTCTCTCCAAGTTGGGAGGTTGATAGTAAAGCAGACGGAAAGTCAAACCGGAGCACCAGGAGAGGGACTATGCGTTGAGTTTTAGAAACCTTTCGTATTCACAGTGTGTCCGTTCTCTAGGTTTCCCGCACATGTTATAGCTGTAGTAATATTCCCTTCAACCTGGAGAGTTCGGACCCATGGAATGGGTGCCATGCATTATTGCTTTAAAGGGTCTGCATTTGCTCACCCAATCTCACCAATCGTCTCAGTCCCAAGTGTCCCTCCTTATGCCACATCCAGCTGTCGTTGTAGATTGGGTCATTCCAGCCTTCATCAGAGACCCTGAAGGAATTGTAAAGAATTTCCCAGTTTTTTTGTTTTGTTTTTGAAATTCCTTTTTATAGTGGGTTTGAGCTGATTCTCGCTGCCATGTTTATGCCAGTCTAGACACACTTGATTCCCTTACGGAGACATATCAATACATAGGTTTTAAGATTCTTACTAGTCAGATATTTTCCTCTGCGGGAAATATGGGGTTTTGAGTCCCTTTCGCTGAGGACGGTGTAGGTCTTGTCTATTCCATAGTTGGTTTTTGGAACGGTACCTGTGCTTATATCAAACTCTGGTTTTATGCATCACCCCACCTCTCCTTCCCCCTTAAGCAGGTATAAGAGTGTTTTCTAAATGTGAGACACTGTTCTCTTTCCTAACTCAGTTCAAGTGTAGCCATGTTTACAGGATCTTCATAAGTGATATCTTATGATAAGTTTCTTTTTCTGTGTGACTTATTTCACTTAGAATCATCGTACCTGAATCCACCCATTTTGCTGCTACTGGTCTTATGACATTGATTTCATGGCTGAGGGATATTCCATCGTACGTAAGTACCACAATTTTTTGAACCATGTTTATATTTTCTGGGATACTTAAGGTGTATCCAAGTTGAGGCCCTTGTATGCAGTGCAGCCCTAAATTTTGGGGTGGCTCTGTCTTATTGATTTTCAGTTTTCCCAAGGTATATTCCCTAGACTGGTAGTGCCCTTGGCTCTGTAGCTCTGTTCTTTACTTGTTTTAGGGAACAGAATGCACTCCTCCAGAGAGGCAGTTGGCAATTTACATCCCGCCCATCAGCATAACAAGGCTCCCTGTTCTCCAGGGCCTGTCTTGCCTTTCTTGTTCTTACACATTTTGTGGATGTCCCTTTTGACCGGTGGGAAGTGATACTTCTTTGTAGTGCAGATTTGCATTGCCCGCTTGCTTGCTTGGCCAAAAAGGGCGTATGCGTTTTCTCCTGAATATATTCAGGAGAAAACGCATACGCCCTTTTTGGCCAAGTGCATCATTGTCGAAGTTGTGCCCCTCTTCCTGTGCTTTAAAGGCGATTCCAACGTACCTCTTGAAATCTGTTTCCTGCTATTCTGCCTCGCTTTCAAGTCCGCCTCGTTGCCTTCCCTCAACAGATTTTTGGACGATAGTTGTCCTTTATTACTCAGCCAGTTTGTGAATTGCTGTGCCCCTGAGCTCCATTTTTCAACTCGTTTTTGGTGAGCTGACCGCAAGTCCAAAATTTTGGTTCAGGACCTATACTGGTTCCCGGTGGGTGGCTGAGAATTTGGTTAATTCTTCTTCCTGCCGGGAAATTACAGTGATATGTGCCCGTCCAAATGCCTAACAGCTACTCTCTCATTGGTTCTCCCTCTTCCCTTTCATCCTCTGCCAAATTGGCAACCTGTGCGAACCATGAGGTTAAAGGGGCTGTCTCTCCAAGTTGGGAGGTTGATAGTAAAGCAGACGGAAAGTCAAACCGGAGCACCAGGAGAGGGACTATGCGTTGAGTTTTAGAAACCTTTCGTATTCACAGTGTGTCCGTTCTCTAGGTTTCCCGCACTTGTCATAGCTGTAGTAATATTCCCTTCAAACTGGAGAGTTCGGACCCATGGAATGGGTGCCATGCATTATTGCTTTAAAGGGTCTGCATTTGCTCACCCAATCTCACCAATCGTCTCAGTCCCAAGTGTCCCTCCTTATGCCACATCCAGCTGTCGTTGTAGATAGGGTCATTCCAGCTTTCATCAGAGACCCTGAAGGAATTGCAAAGAATTTCCCAGTTTTTTTGTTTTGTTTTTGAAATTCCTTTTTATAGTGGGTTTGAGCTGATTCTCGCTGCCATGTTTATGCCAGTCTAGACACACTTGATTCCCTTACGGAGACATATCAATACATAGGTTTTAAGATTCTTACTAGTCAGATATTTTCCTCTGCGGGAAATATGGGGTTTTGAGTCCCTTTCGCTGAGGACGTTGTAGGTCTTGTCTATTCCATAGTTGGTTTTTGGAACGGTACCTGTGCTTATATCAAACTCTGGTTTTATGCATCACCCCACCTCTCCTTCCCCCTTAAGCAGGTATAAGAGTGTTTTCTAAATGTGAGACACTGTTTTCTTTCCTAACTCAGTTCAAGTGTAGCCATGTTTACAGGATCTTCATAAGTGATATCTTATGATAAGTTTCTTTTTCTGTGTGACTTATTTCACTTAGAATATCGTACCTGAATCCACCCATTTTGCTGCTACTGGTCTTATGACATTGATTTCATGGCTGAGGGATATTCCATCGTACGTAAGTACCACAATTTTTTGAACCATGTTTATATTTTCTGGGATACTTAAGGTGTATCCAAGTTGAGGCCCTTGTATGCAGTGCAGCCCTAAATATTGGGGTGGCTCTGTCTTATTGATTTTCAGTTTTCCCAAGGTATATTCCCTAGACTGGTAGTGCCCTTGGCTCTGTAGCTCTGTTCTTTACTTGTTTTAGGGAACAGAATGCACTCCTCCAGAGAGGCAGTTGGCAATTTACATCCCGCCCATCAGCATAACAAGGCTCCCTGTTCTCCAGGGCCTGTCTTGCCTTTCTTGTTCTTACACATTTTGTGGATGTCCCTTTTGACCGGTGGGAAGTGATACTTCTTTGTAGTGCAGATTTGCATTGCCCGCTTGCTTGCTTGGCCAAAAAGGGCGTATGCGTTTTCTCCTGAATATATTCAGGAGAAAACGCATACGCCCTTTTTGGCCAAGTGCATCATTGTCGAAGTTGTGCCCCTCTTCCTGTGCTTTAAAGGCGATTCCAACGTACCTCTTGAAATCTGTTTCCTGCTATTCTGCCTCGCTTTCAAGTCCGCCTCGTTGCCTTCCCTCAACAGATTTTTGGACGATAGTTGTCCTTTATTACTCGGCCAGTTTGTGAATTGCTGTGCCCCTGAGCTCCATTTTTCAACTCGTTTTTGGTGAGCTGACCGCAAGTCCAAAATTTTGGTTCAGGACCTATACTGGTTCCCGGTGGGTGGCTGAGAATTTGGTTAATTCTTCTTCCTGCCGGGAAATTACAGTGATATGTGCCCGTCCAAATGCCTAACAGCTACTCTCTCATTGGTTCTCCCTCTTCCCTTTCATCCTCTGCCAAATTGGCAACCTGTGCGAACCAAGAGGTTAAAGGGGCTGTCTCTCCAAGTTGGGAGGTTGATAGTAAAGCAGACGGAAAGTCAAACCGGAGCACCAGGAGAGGGACTATGCGTTGAGTTTTAGAAACCTTTCGTATTCACAGTGTGTCCGTTCTCTAGGTTTCCCGCACATGTTATAGCTGTAGTAACATTCCCTTCAACCTGGAGAGTTCGGACCCATGGAATGGGTGCCATGCATTATTGCTTTAAAGGGTCTGCATTTGCTCACCCAATCTCACCAATCGTCTCAGTCCCAAGTGTCCCTCCTTATGCCACATCCAGCTGTCGTTGTAGATAGGGTCATTCCAGCCTTCATCAGAGACCCTGAAGGAATTGTAAAGAATTTCCCAGTTTTTTTGTTTTGTTTTTGAAATTCCTTTTTATAGTGGGTTTGAGCTGATTCTCGCTGCCATGTTTATGCCAGTCTAGACACACTTGATTCCCTTACGGAGACATATCAATACATAGGTTTTAAGATTCTTACTAGTCAGATATTTTCCTCTGCGGGAAATATGGGGTTTTGAGTCCCTTTCGCTGAGGACGGTGTAGGTCTTGTCTATTCCATAGTTGGTTTTTGGAACGGTACCTGTGCTTATATCAAACTCTGGTTTTATGCATCACCCCACCTCTCCTTCCCCCTTAAGCAGGTATAAGAGTGTTTTCTAAATGTGAGACACTGTTCTCTTTCCTAACTCAGTTCAAGTGTAGCCATGTTTACAGGATCTTCATAAGTGATATCTTATGATAAGTTTCTTTTTCTGTGTGACTTATTTCACTTAGAATCATCGTACCTGAATCCACCCATTTTGCTGCTACTGGTCTTATGACATTGATTTCATGGCTGAGGGATATTCCATCGTACGTAAGTACCACAATTTTTTGAACCATGTTTATATTTTCTGGGATACTTAAGGTGTATCCAAGTTGAGGTCCTTGTATGCAGTGCAGCCCTAAATTTTGGGGTGGCTCTGTCTTATTGATTTTCAGTTTTCCCAAGGTATATTCCCTAGGCTGGTAGTGCCCTTGGCTCTGTAGCTCTGTTCTTTACTTGTTTTAGGGAACAGAATGCACTCCTCCAGAGAGGCAGTTGTCAATTTACATCCCGCCCATCAGCATAACAAGGCTCCCTGTTCTCCAGGGCCTGTCTTGCCTTTCTTGTTCTTACACATTTTGTGGATATCCCTTTTGACCGGTGGGAAGTGATACTTCTTTGTAGTGCAGATTTGCATGGCCCGCTTGCTTGCTTGGCCAAAAAGGGCGTATGCGTTTTCTCCTGAATATATTCAGGAGAAAACGCATACGCCCTTTTTGGCCAAGTGCATCATTGTCGAAGTTGTGCCCCTCTTCCTGTGCTTTAAAGGCGATTCCAACGTACCTCTTGAAATCTGTTTCCTGCTATTCTGCCTCGCTTTCAAGTCCGCCTCGTTGCCTTCCCTCAACAGATTTTTGGACGATAGTTGTCCTTTATTACTCGGCCAGTTTGTGAATTGCTCTGCCCCTGAGCTCCAGTTTTTCAACTCGTTTTTGGTGAGCTGACCGAAAGTCCAAAATTTTGGTTCAGGACCTATACTGGTTCCCGGTGGGTGGCTGAGAATTTGGTTAATTCTTCTTCCTGCCGGGAAATTACAGTGATATGTGCCCGTCCAAATGCCTAACAGCTACTCTCTCATTGGTTCTCCCTCTTCCCTTTCATCCTCTGCCAAATTGGCAACCTGTGCGAACCAAGAGGTTAAAGGGGCTGTCTCTCCAAGTTGGGAGGTTGATAGTAAAGCAGACGGAAAGTCAAACCGGAGCACCAGGAGAGGGACTATGCGTTGAGTTTTAGAAACCTTTCGTATTCACAGTGTGTCCGTTCTCTAGGTTTCCCGCACTTGTTATAGCTGTAGTAATATTCCCTTCAACCTGGAGAGTTCGGACCCATGGAATGGGTGCCATGCATTTTTGCTTTAAAGGGTCTGCATTTGCTCACCCAATCTCACCAATCGTCTCAGTCCCAAGTGTCCCTCCTTATGCCACATCCAGCTGTCGTTGTAGATAGGGTCATTCCAGCCTTCATCAGAGACCCTGAAGGAATTGTAAAGAATTTCCCAGTTTTTTTGTTTTGTTTTTGAAATTCCTTTTTATAGTGGGTTTGAGCTGATTCTCGCTGCCATGTTTATGCCAGTCTAGACACACTTGATTCCCTTACGGAGACATATCAATACATAGGTTTTAAGATTCTTACTAGTCAGATATTTTCCTCTGCGGGAAATATGGGGTTTTGAGTCCCTTTCGCTGAGGACGGTGTAGGTCTTGTCTATTCCATAGTTGGTTTTTGGAACGGTACCTGTGCTTATATCAAACTCTGGTTTTATGCATCACCCCACCTCTCCTTCCCCCTTAAGCAGGTATAAGAGTGTTTTCTAAATGTGAGACACTGTCCTCTTTCCTAACTCAGTTCAAGTGTAGCCATGTTTACAGGATCTTCATAAGTGATATCTTATGATAAGTTTCTTTTTCTGTGTGACTTATTTCACTTAGAATCATCGTACCTGAATCCACCCATTTTGCTGCTACTGGTCTTATGACATTGATTTCATGGCTGAGGGATATTCCATCGTACGTAAGTACCACAATTTTTTGAACCATGTTTATATTTTCTGGGATACTTAAGGTGTATCCAAGTTGAGGTCCTTGTATGCAGTGCAGCCCTAAATTTTGGGGTGGCTCTGTCTTATTGATTTTCAGTTTTCCCAAGGTATATTCCCTAGGCTGGTAGTGCCCTTGGCTCTGTAGCTCTGTTCTTTACTTGTTTTAGGGAACAGAATGCACTCCTCCAGAGAGGCAGTTGGCAATTTACATCCCGCCCATCAGCATAACAAGGCTCCCTGTTCTCCAGGGCCTGTCTTGCCTTTCTTGTTCTTACACATTTTGTGGATGTCCCTTTTGACCGGTGGGAAGTGATACTTCTTTGTAGTGCAGATTTGCATTGCCCGCTTGCTTGCTTGGCCAAAAAGGGCGTATGCGTTTTCTCCTGCATATATTCAGGAGAAAACGCATACGCCCTTTTTGGCCAAGTGCATCATTGTCGAAGTTGTGCCCCTCTTCCTGAGCTTTAAAGGCGATTCCAACGTACCTCTTGAAATCTGTTTCCTGCTATTCTGCCTCGCTTTCAAGTCCGCCTCGTTGCCTTCCCTCAACAGATTTTTGGACGATAGTTGTCCTTTATTACTCGGCCAGTTTGTGAATTGCTGTGCCCCTGAGCTCCATTTTTCAACTCGTTTTTGGTGAGCTGACCGCAAGTCCAAAATTTTGGTTCAGGACCTATACTGGTTCCCGGTGGGTGGCTGAGAATTTGGTTAATTCTTCTTCCTGCCGGGAAATTACAGTGATATGTGCCCGTCCAAATGCCTAACAGCTACTCTCTCATTGGTTCTCCCTCTTCCCTTTCATCCTCTGCCAAATTGGCAACCTGTGCGAACCAAGAGGTTAAAGGGGCTGTCTCTCCAAGTTGGGAGGTTGATAGTAAAGCAGACGGAAAGTCAAACCGGAGCACCAGGAGAGGGACTATGCGTTGAGTTTTAGAAACCTTTCGTATTCACAGTGTGTCCGTTCTCTAGGTTTCCCGCACATGTTATAGCTGTAGTAATATTCCCTTCAACCTGGAGAGTTCGGACCCATGGAATGGGTGCCATGCATTATTGCTTTAAAGGGTCTGCATTTGCTCACCCAATCTCACCAATCGTCTCAGTCCCAAGTGTCCCTCCTTATGCCACATCCAGCTGTCGTTGTAGATAGGGTCATTCCAGCCTTCATCAGAGACCCTGAAGGAATTGTAAAGAATTTCCCAGTTTTTTTGTTTTGTTTTTGAAATTCCTTTTTATAGTGGGTTTGAGCTGATTCTCGCTGCCATGTTTATGCCAGTCTAGACACACTTGATTCCCTTACGGAGACATATCAATACATAGGTTTTAAGATTCTTACTAGTCAGATATTTTCCTCTGCGGGAAATATGGGGTTTTGAGTCCCTTTCGCTGAGGACGGTGTAGGTCTTGTCTATTCCATAGTTGGTTTTTGGAACGGTACCTGTGCTTATATCAAACTCTGGTTTTATGCATCACCCCACCTCTCCTTCCCCCTTAAGCAGGTATAAGAGTGTTTTCTAAATGTGAGACACTGTTCTCTTTCCTAACTCAGTTCAAGTGTAGCCATGTTTACAGGATCTTCATAAGTGATATCTTATGATAAGTTTCTTTTTCTGTGTGACTTATTTCACTTAGAATCATCGTACCTGAATCCACCCATTTTGCTGCTACTGGTCTTATGACATTGATTTCATGGCTGAGGGATATTCCATCGTACGTAAGTACCACAATTTTTTGAACCATGTTTATATTTTCTGGGATACTTAAGGTGTATCCAAGTTGAGGCCCTTGTATGCAGTGCAGCCCTAAATTTTGGGGTGGCTCTCTCTTATTGATTTTCAGTTTTCCCAAGGTATATTCCCTAGACTGGTAGTGCCCTTGGCTCTGTAGCTCTGTTCTTTACTTGTTTTAGGGAACAGAATGCACTCCTCCAGAGAGGCAGTTGGCAATTTACATCCCGCCCATCAGCATAACAAGGCTCCCTGTTCTCCAGGGCCTGTCTTGCCTTTCTTGTTCTTACACATTTTGTGGATGTCCCTTTTGACCGGTGGGAAGTGATACTTCTTTGTAGTGCAGATTTGCATTGCCCGCTTGCTTGCTTGGCCAAAAAGGGCGTATGCGTTTTCTCCTGAATGTATTCAGGAGAAAACGCATACGCCCTTTTTGGCCAAGTGCATCATTGTCGAAGTTGTGCCCCTCTTCCTGTGCTTTAAAGGCGATTCCAACGTACTTCTTGAAATCTGTTTCCTGCTATTCTGCCTCGCTTTCAAGTCCGCCTCGTTGCCTTCCCTCAACAGATTTTTGGACGATAGTTGTCCTTTATTACTCAGCCAGTTTGTGAATTGCTGTGCCCCTGAGCTCCATTTTTCAACTCGTTTTTGGTGAGCTGACCGCAAGTCCAAAATTTTGGTTCAGGACCTATACTGGTTCCCGGTGGGTGGCTGAGAATTTGGTTAATTCTTCTTCCTGCCGGGAAATTACAGTGATATGTGCCCGTCCAAATGCCTAACAGCTACTCTCTCATTGGTTCTCCCTCTTCCCTTTCATCCTCTGCCAAATTGGCAACCTGTGCGAACCAAGAGGTTAAAGGGGCTGTCTCTCCAAGTTGGGAGGTTGATAGTAAAGCAGACGGAAAGTCAAACCGGAGCACCAGGAGAGGGACTATGCGTTGAGTTTTAGAAACCTTTCGTATTCACAGTGTGTCCGTTCTCTAGGTTTCCCGCACTTGTTATAGCTGTAGTAATATTCCCTACAACCTGGAGAGTTCGGACCCATGGAATGGGTGCCATGCATTTTTGCTTTAAAGGGTCTGCATTTGCTCACCCAATCTCACCAACCGTCTCAGTCCCAAGTGTCCCTCCTTATGCCACATCCAGCTGTCGTTGTAGATAGGGTCATTCCAGCCTTCATCAGAGACCCTGAAGGAATTGTAAAGAATTTCCCAGTTTTTTTGTTTTGTTTTTGAAATTCCTTTTTATAGTGGGTTTGAGCTGATTCTCGCTGCCATGTTTATGCCAGTCTAGACACACTTGATTCCCTTACGGAGACATATCAATACATAGGTTTTAAGATTCTTACTAGTCAGATATTTTCCTCTGCGGGAAATATGGGGTTTTGAGTCCCTTTCGCTGAGGACGGTGTAGGTCTTGTCTATTCCATAGTTGGTTTTTGGAACGGTACCTGTGCTTATATCAAACTCTTGTTTTATGCATCACCCCACCTCTCCTTCCCCCTTAAGCAGGTATAAGAGTGTTTTCTAAATGTGAGACACTGTTCTCTTTCCTAACTCATTTCAAGTGTAGCCATGTTTACAGGATCTTCATAAGTGATATCTTATGATAAGTTTCTTTTTCTGTGTGACTTATTTCACTTAGAATCATCGTACCTGAATCCACCCATTTTGCTGCTACTGGTCTTATGACATTGATTTCATGGCTGAGGGATATTCCATCGTACGTAAGTACCACAATTTTTTGAACCATGTTTATATTTTCTGGGATACTTAAGGTGTATCCAAGTTGAGGTCCTTGTATGCAGTGCAGCCCTAAATTTTGGGGTGGCTCTGTCTTATTGATTTTCAGTTTTCCCAAGGTATATTCCCTAGGCTGGTAGTGCCCTTGGCTCTGTAGCTCTGTTCTTTACTTGTTTTAGGGAACAGAATGCACTCCTCCAGAGAGGCAGTTGGCAATTTACATCCCGCCCATCAGCATAACAAGGCTCCCTGTTCTCCAGGGCCTGTCTTGCCTTTCTTGTTCTTACACATTTTGTGGATGTCCCTTTTGACCGGTGGGAAGTGATACTTCTTTGTAGTGCAGATTTGCATTGCCCGCTTGCTTGCTTGGCCAAAAAGGGCGTATGCGTTTTCTCCTGAATATATTCAGGAGAAAACGCATACGCCCTTTTTGGCCAAGTGCATCATTGTCGAAGTTGTGCCCCTCTTCCTGTGCTTTAAAGGCGATTCCAACGTACCTCTTGAAATCTGTTTCCTGCTATTCTGCCTCGCTTTCAAGTCCGCCTCGTTGCCTTCCCTCAACAGATTTTTGGACGATAGTTGTCCTTTATTACTCGGCCAGTTTGTGAATTGCTGTGCCCCTGAGCTCCATTTTTCAACTCGTTTTTGGTGAGCTGACCGCAAGTCCAAAATTTTGGTTCAGGACCTATACTGGTTCCCGGTGGGTGGCTGAGAATTTGGTTAATTCTTCTTCCTGCCGGGAAATTACAGTGATATGTGCCCGTCCAAATGCCTAACAGCTACTCTCTCATTGGTTCTCCCTCTTCCCTTTCATCCTCTGCCAAATTGGCAACCTGTGCGAACCAAGAGGTTAAAGGGGCTGTCTCTCCAAGTTGGGAGGTTGATAGTAAAGCAGACGGAAAGTCAAACCGGAGCACCAGGAGAGGGACTATGCGTTGAGTTTTAGAAACCTTTCGTATTCACAGTGTGTCCGTTCTCTAGGTTTCCCGCACATGTTATAGCTGTAGTAATATTCCCTTCAACCTGGAGAGTTCGGACCCATGGAATGGGTGCCATGCATTATTGCTTTAAAGGGTCTGCATTTGCTCACCCAATCTCACCAATCGTCTCAGTCCCAAGTGTCCCTCCTTATGCCACATCCAGCTGTCGTTGTAGATAGGGTCATTCCAGCCTTCATCAGAGACCCTGAAGGAATTGTAAAGAATTTCCCAGTTTTTTTGTTTTGTTTTTGAAATTCCTTTTTATAGTGGGTTTGAGCTGATTCTCGCTGCCATGTTTATGCCAGTCTAGACACACTTGATTCCCTTACGGAGACATATCAATACATAGGTTTTAAGATTCTTACTAGTCAGATATTTTCCTCTGCGGGAAATATGGGGTTTTGAGTCCCTTTCGCTGAGGACGGTGTAGGTCTTGTCTATTCCATAGTTGGTTTTTGGAACGGTACCTGTGCTTATATCAAACTCTGGTTTTATGCATCACCCCACCTCTCCTTCCCCCTTAAGCAGGTATAAGAGTGTTTTCTAAATGTGAGACACTGTTCTCTTTCCTAACTCAGTTCAAGTGTAGCCATGTTTACAGGATCTTCATAAGTGATATCTTATGATAAGTTTCTTTTTCTGTGTGACTTATTTCACTTAGAATCATCGTACCTGAATCCACCCATTTTGCTGCTACTGGTCTTATGACATTGATTTCATGGCTGAGGGATATTCCATCGTACGTAAGTACCACAATTTTTTGAACCATGTTTATATTTTCTGGGATACTTAAGGTGTATCCAAGTTGAGGCCCTTGTATGCAGTGCAGCCCTAAATTTTGGGGTGGCTCTGTCTTATTGATTTTCAGTTTTCCCAAGGTATATTCCCTAGACTGGTAGTGCCCTTGGCTCTGTAGCTCTGTTCTTTACTTGTTTTAGGGAACAGAATGCACTCCTCCAGAGAGGCAGTTGGCAATTTACATCCCGCCCATCAGCATAACAAGGCTCCCTGTTCTCCAGGGCCTGTCTTGCCTTTCTTGTTCTTACACATTTTGTGGATGTCCCTTTTGACCGGTGGGAAGTGATACTTCTTTGTAGTGCAGATTTGCATTGCCCGCTTGCTTGCTTGGCCAAAAAGGGCGTATGCGTTTTCTCCTGAATATATTCAGGAGAAAACGCATACGCCCTTTTTGGCCAAGTGCATCATTGTCGAAGTTGTGCCCCTCTTCCTGTGCTTTAAAGGCGATTCCAACGTACCTCTTGAAATCTGTTTCCTGCTATTCTGCCTCGCTTTCAAGTCCGCCTCGTTGCCTTCCCTCAACAGATTTTTGGACGATAGTTGTCCTTTATTACTCAGCCAGTTTGTGAATTGCTGTGCCCCTGAGCTCCATTTTTCAACTCGTTTTTGGTGAGCTGACCGCAAGTCCAAAATTTTGGTTCAGGACCTATACTGGTTCCCGGTGGGTGGCTGAGAATTTGGTTAATTCTTCTTCCTGCCGGGAAATTACAGTGATATGTGCCCGTCCAAATGCCTAACAGCTACTCTCTCATTGGTTCTCCCTCTTCCCTTTCATCCTCTGCCAAATTGGCAACCTGTGCGAACCATGAGGTTAAAGGGGCTGTCTCTCCAAGTTGGGAGGTTGATAGTAAAGCAGACGGAAAGTCAAACCAGAGCACCAGGAGAGGGACTATGCGTTGAGTTTTAGAAACCTTTCGTATTCACAGTGTGTCCGTTCTCTAGGTTTCCCGCACTTGTCATAGCTGTAGTAATATTCCCTTCAAACTGGAGAGTTCGGACCCATGGAATGGGTGCCATGCATTATTGCTTTAAAGGGTCTGCATTTGCTCACCCAATCTCACCAATCGTCTCAGTCCCAAGTGTCCCTCCTTATGCCACATCCAGCTGTCGTTGTAGATAGGGTCATTCCAGCTTTCATCAGAGACCCTGAAGGAATTGCAAAGAATTTCCCAGTTTTTTTGTTTTGTTTTTGAAATTCCTTTTTATAGTGGGTTTGAGCTGATTCTCGCTGCCATGTTTATGCCAGTCTAGACACACTTGATTCCCTTACGGAGACATATCAATACATAGGTTTTAAGATTCTTACTAGTCAGATATTTTCCTCTGCGGGAAATATGGGGTTTTGAGTCCCTTTCGCTGAGGACGTTGTAGGTCTTGTCTATTCCATAGTTGGTTTTTGGAACGGTACCTGTGCTTATATCAAACTCTGGTTTTATGCATCACCCCACCTCTCCTTCCCCCTTAAGCAGGTATAAGAGTGTTTTCTAAATGTGAGACACTGTTTTCTTTCCTAACTCAGTTCAAGTGTAGCCATGTTTACAGGATCTTCATAAGTGATATCTTATGATAAGTTTCTTTTTCTGTGTGACTTATTTCACTTAGAATATCGTACCTGAATCCACCCATTTTGCTGCTACTGGTCTTATGACATTGATTTCATGGCTGAGGGATATTCCATCGTACGTAAGTACCACAATTTTTTGAACCATGTTTATATTTTCTGGGATACTTAAGGTGTATCCAAGTTGAGGCCCTTGTATGCAGTGCAGCCCTAAATATTGGGGTGGCTCTGTCTTATTGATTTTCAGTTTTCCCACGGTATATTCCCTAGACTGGTAGTGCCCTTGGCTCTGTAGCTCTGTTCTTTACTTGTTTTAGGGAACAGAATGCACTCCTCCAGAGAGGCAGTTGGCAATTTACATCCCGCCCATCAGCATAACAAGGCTCCCTGTTCTCCAGGGCCTGTCTTGCCTTTCTTGTTCTTACACATTTTGTGGATGTCCCTTTTGACCGGTGGGAAGTGATACTTCTTTGTAGTGCAGATTTGCATTGCCCGCTTGCTTGCTTGGCCAAAAAGGGCGTATGCGTTTTCTCCTGAATATATTCAGGAGAAAACGCATACGCCCTTTTTGGCCAAGTGCATCATTGTCGAAGTTGTGCCCCTCTTCCTGTGCTTTAAAGGCGATTCCAACGTACCTCTTGAAATCTGTTTCCTGCTATTCTGCCTCGCTTTCAAGTCCGCCTCGTTGCCTTCCCTCAACAGATTTTTGGACGATAGTTGTCCTTTATTACTCGGCCAGTTTGTGAATTGCTGTGCCCCTGAGCTCCATTTTTCAACTCGTTTTTGGTGAGCTGACCGCAAGTCCAAAATTTTGGTTCAGGACCTATACTGGTTCCCGGTGGGTGGCTGAGAATTTGGTTAATTCTTCTTCCTGCCGGGAAATTACAGTGATATGTGCCCGTCCAAATGCCTAACAGCTACTCTCTCATTGGTTCTCCCTCTTCCCTTTCATCCTCTGCCAAATTGGCAACCTGTGCGAACCAAGAGGTTAAAGGGGCTGTCTCTCCAAGTTGGGAGGTTGATAGTAAAGCAGACGGAAAGTCAAACCGGAGCACCAGGAGACGGACTATGCGTTGAGTTTTAGAAACCTTTCGTATTCACAGTGTGTCCGTTCTCTAGGTTTCCCGCACATGTTATAGCTGTAGTAATATTCCCTTCAACCTGGAGAGTTCGGACCCATGGAATGGGTGCCATGCATTATTGCTTTAAAGGGTCTGCATTTGCTCACCCAATCTCACCAATCGTCTCAGTCCCAAGTGTCCCTCCTTATGCCACATCCAGCTGTCGTTGTAGATAGGGTCATTCCAGCCTTCATCAGAGACCCTGAAGGAATTGTAAAGAATTTCCCAGTTTTTTTGTTTTGTTTTTGAAATTCCTTTTTATAGTGGGTTTGAGCTGATTCTCGCTGCCATGTTTATGCCAGTCTAGACACACTTGATTCCCTTACGGAGACATATCAATACATAGGTTTTAAGATTCTTACTAGTCAGATATTTTCCTCTGCGGGAAATATGGGGTTTTGAGTCCCTTTCGCTGAGGACGGTGTAGGTCTTGTCTATTCCATAGTTGGTTTTTGGAACGGTACCTGTGCTTATATCAAACTCTGGTTTTATGCATCACCCCACCTCTCCTTCCCCTTAAGCAGGTATAAGAGTGTTTTCTAAATGTGAGACACTGTTCTCTTTCCTAACTCAGTTCAAGTGTAGCCATGTTTACAGGATCTTCATAAGTGATATCTTATGATAAGTTTCTTTTTCTGTGTGACTTATTTCACTTAGAATCATCGTACCTGAATCCACCCATTTTGCTGCTACTGGTCTTATGACATTGATTTCATGGCTGAGGGATATTCCATCGTACGTAAGTACCACAATTTTTTGAACCATGTTTATATTTTCTGGGATACTTAAGGTGTATCCAAGTTGAGGCCCTTGTATGCAGTGCAGCCCTAAATTTTGGGGTGGCTCTGTCTTATTGATTTTCAGTTTTCCCAAGGTATATTCCCTAGACTGGTAGTGCCCTTGGCTCTGTAGCTCTGTTCTTTACTTGTTTTAGGGAACAGAATGCACTCCTCCAGAGAGGCAGTTGGCAATTTACATCCCGCCCATCAGCATAACAAGGCTCCCTGTTCTCCAGGGCCTGTCTTGCCTTTCTTGTTCTTACACATTTTGTGGATGTCCCTTTTGACCGGTGGGAAGTGATACTTCTTTGTAGTGCAGATTTGCATTGCCCGCTTGCTTGCTTGGCCAAAAAGGGCGTATGCGTTTTCTCCTGAATATATTCAGGAGAAAACGCATACGCCCTTTTTGGCCAAGTGCATCATTGTCGAAGTTGTGCCCCTCTTCCTGTGCTTTAAAGGCGATTCCAACGTACCTCTTGAAATCTGTTTCCTGCTATTCTGCCTCGCTTTCAAGTCCGCCTCGTTGCCTTCCCTCAACAGATTTTTGGACGATAGTTGTCCTTTATTACTCGGCCAGTTTGTGAATTGCTGTGCCCCTGAGCTCCATTTTTCAACTC
>NW_027640483.1:0-24153 GCF_949752795.1 Hyperoodon ampullatus | reverse complement strand
GTGAAAGGACTCAAAACCCCATATTTCCCGCAGAGGGAATATATCTGACTAGTAAGAATCTTAAAAACCTATGTATTGATATGTCTCCGTAAGGGAATCAAGTGTGTCTAGACTGGGATAAATATGGCAGCGAGAATCAGCTCAAACCACTATAAAAAGGAATTTCAAAAATAAAACAAAAAAAACTGGGAAATTCTTTACAATTCCTTCAGGGTCTCTGATGAAACCTGAAATGACCCTATCTACAATGACAGCTGGATGTGGCATAAGGCTGGACACTTGGGACTGAGAGGATTGGTGAGATTGGGTGAGCAAATGCAGACCCTTTAAAGCAATAATGCATGGCACACATTCCATGGGTCCCAACTCTCCAGGTTGAAGGGAATATTACTACAGATATAACATGTACGGGAATCCTAGAGAACGGACACACTGTGAATACGAAAGGTTTCTAAAACTCAACGAATAGTCCCTCTCCTGGTGCTCCGGTTTGACATTCCATCTGCTTTATTATCAACCTCCCAACTTGGAGAGACAGCCCCTTTAACCTCCTGGTTCGCACAGGTTGCCAATTGGCAGAGGATGAAAGGGAAGAGGGAGAACCAATGAGAGAGTAGCTGTTAGGCATTTGGGCGGGCACATATCACTGTAATTTCCCGGCAGGAAGAAGAATTAACCAAAGTCTCAGCCACCCACCGGGAATCAGTATAGATCCTGAACCAAATTTTGGACTTGCGGTCAGCTCACCAAAAAACGAGTTGAAAAATGGAGCTCAGGGGCACAGCAATTCACAAACTGGCCGAGTAATAAAGGACAACTATCGTCCAAAAATCTGTTGAGGGAAGGCACGAGGCGGACTTGAAAGCGAGGCAGAATAGCAGGAAACAGATTTCAAGAGGTACGTTGGAATCGCCTTTAAAGCACAGGAAGAGGGGCACAACTTCGACAATGATGCACTTGGCCAAAAGGGCGTATGCGTTTTCTCCTGAATATATTCAGGAGAAAACGCATACGCCCTTTTTGGCCAAGCAAGCAAGCGGGCAATGCAAATCTGCACTACAGAGAAGTATCACTTCCCACCGGTCAAAAGGGACATCCACAAAATGTGTAAAAACCAGAAAGCAAGACAGGCCCTGGAGAACAGGGAGCCTTGTTATGCTGATGGGCGGGATGTAAATTGCCAACTGCCTCTCTGGAGGAGTGCATTGTGTTCCCTAAAACAAGTAAACAACAGAGCTACAGAGCCAAGGGCACTTCCAGTCTAGGGAATATACCTTGGGAAAACTGAAAATCAAAAAGACACAGCCACCCCAAAATTTAGGGCTGCACTGCTTACAAGGACCTCAACTTGGGTACACCTTAAATATCCCAGAAATATAAAAATGGTTCAAAAATTGTGGTACTTACGTACGATGGAATATCCCTCAGCCATGAAATCAATGTCATAAGACCAGTAGCAGCAAAATGGGTGGATTCAGGTATGATGATTCTAAGTGAAATAAGTCACAGAGAAAAAGAAACTTATCATAAGATATCACTTATGAAGATCCTGTAAACATGGCTACACTTGAACTGAGTTAGGAAAGAGAACAGTGTCTCACATTTAGAAAACACTCTTATGCCTGCTTAAGGGGAAGGAGAGGTGGGGTGATGCATAAAACCAGAGTTTGATATAAGCACAGGTACCGTTCCAAAAACCAACTATGGAATAGACAAGACCTACACCTTCCTCAGTGAAAGGGACTCAAAACCCCATATTTCCCGCAGAGGAATATATCTGACTAGTAAGAATCTTAAAACCTATGTATTGATATGTCTCCGTAAGGGAATCAAGTGTGTCTAGACTGGATAAATATGGCAGCGAGAATCAGCTCAAACGCACTATAAAAAGGAATTTCAAAATAAAACAAAAAAACTGGGAAATTCTTTACAATTCCTTCAGGGTCTCTGATGAAACCTGAAATGACCCTATCTACAATGACAGCTGGATGTGGCATAAGGCTGGACACTTGGGACTGAGAGGATTGGTGAGATTGGGTGAGCAAATGCAGACCCTTTAAAGCAATAATGCATGGCACACATTCCATGGGTCCCAACTCTCCAGGTTGAAGGGAATATTACTACAGATATAACATGTACGGGAATCCTCAGAGAACGGACACACTGTGAATACGAAAGGTTTCTAAAACTCAACGAATAGTCCCTCTCCTGGTGCTCGGTTTGACTTTCCATCTGCTTTATTATCAACCTCCCAACTTGGAGAGACAGCCCCTTTAACCTCCTGGTTCGCACAGGTTGCCAATTTGGCAGAGGATGAAAGGGAAGAGGGAGAACCAATGAGAGAGTAGCTGTTAGGCATTTGGACGGGCACATATCACTGTAATTTCCCGGCAGGAAGAAGAATTAACCAAAGTCTCAGCCACCCACCGGGAATCAGTATAGATCCTGAACCAAAATTTTGGACTTGCGGTCAGCTCACAAAAACGAGTTGAAAAATGGAGCTCAGGGCACAGCAATTCACAAACTGGCCGAGTAATAAGGACAACTATCGTCCAAAAATCTGTTGAGGGAAGGCAACGAGGCGGACTTGAAAGCGAGGCAGAATAGCAGGAAACAGATTTCAAGAGGTACGTTGGAATCGCCTTTAAAGCACAGGAAGAGGGGCACAACTTCGACAATGATGCACTTGGCCAAAAAGGGGGGGGGGGGGGGGGGGGGGGGGGGGGGGGGGGGGGGGGGGGGGGGGGGGGGGGGGGGGGGTGGGGGGGGGGGGGGGGGGGGGGGGGGGGGGGGGGGGGGGGGGGGGGGGGGGGGGGGGGGGGGGGGGTGGGGGGGGGGGGGTGGGGGGGGGGGGGGGGGGGGGGTGGGGGGGGGGGGGGGGGGGGGGGGGGGGGGGGGGGGGGGGGGGGGTGGGGGGGGGGGGGGGGGGGGGGGGGGGGGGGGGTGGGGGGGGGGGGGGGGGGGGGGGGGGGGGGGGGGGGGGGGGGGGGGGGGGGGGGGGGGGGGGGGGGGTGGGGGTGGGGGGGGGGGGGGGGGGGGGGGGGGGGGGGGGGGGGGGGGGGGGGGGGGGGGGGGGGGGGGGGGGGGGGGGGGGGGGGGGGGGGGGTGGGGGGGGGGGGGGGGGGGGGGGGGGGGGGGGGGGGGGGGGGGGGTGGGGGGGGGGGGGGGGGGGGGGGGGGGGGGGGGGGGGGGGGGGGGGGGGGTGGGGGGGGGGGGGGGGGTGGGGGGGGGGGGGGGGGGGGGGGGGGGGGGGGGGGGGGGGGGGGGGGGGTGGGGGGGGGGGGGGGGGGGGGGTGGGGGGGGGGGGGGGGGGGGGGGGGGGGGGGGGGGGGGGGGGGTGGGGGGGGGGGGGGGGGGGGGGGGGGGGGGGGGGGGGGGGGGGGGGGGGGGGTGGGGGGGGGGGGGGGGGGGGGGGGGGGGGGGGGGGGGGGGGGGGGGGGGGGGGGGGGGGGGGGGGGGGGGGGGGGGGGGGGGGGGGGGGGGGGGGGGGGGGGGGGGGGGGGGGGGGGGGGGGGGGGGGGGGGGGGGGGGGGGGGGGGGGGGGGGGGGGGGGGGGGGGGGGGGGTGGGGGGGGGGGGGGGGGGGGGGGGGGGGGGGGGGGGGGGGGGGGGGGGGGGGGGGGGGGGGGGGGGGGGGGGGGGGGGGGGGGTGGGGGGGGGGGGGGGGGGGGGGGGGGGGGGGGGGGGGGGGGGGGGGGGGGGGGGGGGGGGGGGGGGGGGGGGGGGGGGGGGGGGGGGGGGGGGGGGGGGGGGGGGGGGGGGGGGGGGGGGGGGGGGGGGGTGGGGGGGGGGTGGGGGGGGGGGGGGGGGGTGGGGGGGGGGGGGGGGGGGGGGGGGGGGGGGGGGGGGGGGGGGGGGGGGTGGGGGGGGGGGGGGGGGGGGGGGGGGGGGGGGGGGGGGGGGGGGGGGGGGGGGGGGGGGGGGGGGGGGGGGGGGGGGGGGGGGGGGGGGGGGGGGCGTATGCGTTTCTCCTGAATATATTCAGGAGAAAACGCATACGCCCTTTTTGGCCAAGCAAGCAAGCGGCAATGCAAATCTGCACTACAGAGAAGTATCACTTCCCACCGGTCAAAAGGGACATCCACAAAATGTGTAAAAACCAGAAAGGCAAGACAGGCCCTGGAGAACAGGGAGCCTTGTTATGCTGATGGGCGGGATGTAAATTGCCAACTGCCTCTCTGGAGGAGTGCATTGTGTTCCCTAAAACAAGTAAACAACAGAGCTACAGAGCCAAGGGCACTTCCAGTCTAGGGAATATACCTTGGGAAAACTGAAAATCAAAAAGACACAGCCACCCCAAAATTTAGGGCTGCACTGCTTACAAGGACCTCAACTTGGGTACACCTTAAATATACCAGGAAATATAAAAATGGTTCAAAAAATTGTGGTACTTACGTACGATGGAATATCCCTCAGCCATGAAATCAATGTCATAAGACCAGTAGCAGCAAAATGGGTGGATTCAGGTACGATGATTCTAAGTGAAATAAGTCACAGAGAAAAAGAAACTTATCATAAGATATCACTTATGAAGATCCTGTAAACATGGCTACACTTGAACTGAGTTAGGAAAGAGAACAGTGTCTCACATTTAGAAAACACTCTTATGCCTGCTTAAGGGGGAAGGAGAGGTGGGGTGATGCATAAAACCAGAGTTTGATATAAGCACAGGTACCGTTCCAAAAACCAACTATGGAATAGACAAGACCTACACCTTCCTCAGTGAAAGGGACTCAAAACCCCATATTTCCCGCAGAGGAATATATCTGACTAGTAAGAATCTTAAAACCTATGTATTGATATGTCTCCGTAAGGGAATCAAGTGTGTCTAGACTGGGATAAATATGGCAGCGAGAATCAGCTCAAACCCACTATAAAAAGGAATTTCAAAAATAAAACAAAAAAAACTGGGAAATTCTTTACAATTCCTTCAGGGTCTCTGATGAAACCTGAAATGACCCTATCTACAATGACAGCTGGATGTGGCATAAGGCTGGACACTTGGGACTGAGAGGATTGGTGAGATTGGGTGAGCAAATGCAGACCCTTTAAAGCAATAATGCATGGCACACATTCCATGGGTCCCAACTCTCCAGGTTGAAGGGAATATTACTACAGATATAACATGTACGGGAACCCTAGAGAACGGACACACTGTGAATACGAAAGGTTTCTAAAACTCAACGAATAGTCCCTCTCCTGGTGCTCCGGTTTGACTTTCCATCTGCTTTATTATCAACCTCCCAACTTGGAGAGACAGCCCCTTTAACCTCCTGGTTCGCACAGGTTGCCAATTTGGCAGAGGATGAAAGGGAAGAGGGAGAACCAATGAGAGAGTAGCTGTTAGGCATTTGGACGGGCACATATCACTGTAATTTCCGGCAGGAAGAAGAATTAACCAAAGTCTCAGCCACCCACCGGGAATCAGTATAGATCCTGAACCAAAATTTTGGACTTGCGGTCAGCTCACCAAAAACGAGTTGAAAAATGGAGCTCAGGGGCACAGCAATTCACAAACTGGCCGAGTAATAAAGGACAACTATCGTCCAAAAATCTGTTGAGGGAAGGCAACGAGGCGGACTTGAAAGCGAGGCAGAATAGCAGGAAACAGATTTCCAGAGGTACGTTGGAATCGCCTTTAAAGCACAGGAAGAGGGGCACAACTTCGACAATGATGCACTTGGCCAAAAGGGCGTATGCGTTTTCTCCTGAATATATTCAGGAGAAAACGCATACGCCCTTTTTGGCCAAGCAAGCAAGCGGGCAATGCAAATCTGCACTACAGAGAAGTATCACTTCCCACCGGTCAAAAGGGACATCCACAAAATGTGTAAAAACCAGAAAGGCAAGACAGGCCCTGGAGAACACGGAGCCTTGTTATGCTGATGGGCGGGATGTAAATTGCCAACTGCCTCTCTGGAGGAGTGCATTGTGTTCCCTAAAACAAGTAAACAACAGAGCTACAGAGCCAAGGGCACTTCCAGTCTAGGGAATATACCTTGGGAAAACTGAAAATCAAAAAGACACAGCCACCCCAAAATTTAGGGCTGCACTGCTTACAAGGACCTCAACTTGGGTACACCTTAAATATCCCAGGAAATATAAAAATGGTTCAAAAAATTGTGGTACTTACGTACGATGGAATATCCCTCAGCATGAAATCAATGTCATAAGACCAGTAGCAGCAAAATGGGTGGATTCAGGTACGATGATTCTAAGTGAAATAAGTCACAGAGAAAAAGAAACTTATCATAAGATATCACTTATGAAGATCCTGTAAACATGGCTACACTTGAACTGAGTTAGGAAAGAGAACAGTGTCTCACATTTAGAAAACACTCTTATGCCTGCTTAAGGGGAAGGAGAGGTGGGGTGATGCATAAAACCAGAGTTTGATATAAGCACAGGTACCGTTCCAAAAACCAACTATGGAATAGACAAGACCTACACCTTCCTCAGTGAAAGGGACTCAAAACCCCATATTTCCCGCAGAGGAATATATCTGACTAGTAAGAATCTTAAAACCTATGTATTGATATGTCTCCGTAAGGGAATCAAGTGTGTCTAGACTGGGATAAATATGGCAGCGAGAATCAGCTCAAACCCACTATAAAAAGGAATTTCAAAAATAAAACAAAAAAACTGGGAAATTCTTTACAATTCCTTCAGGGTCTCTGATGAAACCTGAAATGACCCTATCTACAATGACAGCTGGATGTGGCATAAGGCTGGACACTTGGGACTGAGAGGATTGGTGAGATTGGGTGAGCAAATGCAGACCCTTTAAAGCAATAATGCATGGCACACATTCCATGGGTCCCAACTCTCCAGGTTGAAGGGAATATTACTACAGATATAACATGTACGGGAATCCTAGAGAACGGACACACTGTGAATACGAAAGGTTTCTAAAACTCAACGAATAGTCCCTCTCCTGGTGCTCCGGTTTGACTTTCCATCTGCTTTATTATCAACCTCCCAACTTGGAGAGACAGCCCCTTTAACCTCCTGGTTCGCACAGGTTGCCAATTTGGCAGAGGATGAAAGGGAAGAGGGAGAACCAATGAGAGAGTAGCTGTTAGGCATTTGGACGGGCACATATCACTGTAATTTCCCGGCAGGAAGAAGAATTAACCAAAGTCTCAGCCACCCACCGGGAATCAGTATAGATCCTGAACCAAAATTTTGGACTTGCGGTCAGCTCACCAAAAACGAGTTGAAAAATGGAGCTCAGGGGCACAGCAATTCACAAACTGGCCGAGTAATAAAGGACAACTATCGTCCAAAAATCTGTTGAGGGAAGGCAACGAGGCGGACTTGAAAGCGAGGCAGAATAGCAGGAAACAGATTTCAAGAGGTACGTTGGAATCGCCTTTAAAGCACAGGAAGAGGGGCACAACTTCGACAATGATGCACTTGGCCAAAAAGGGCGTATGCGTTTTCTCCTGAATATATTCAGGAGAAAACGCATACGCCCTTTTTGGCCAAGCAAGCAAGCGGGCAATGCAAATCTGCACTACAGAGAAGTATCACTTCCCACCGGTCAAAAGGGACATCCACAAAATGTGTAAAAACCAGAAAGGCAAGACAGGCCCTGGAGAACAGGGAGCCTTGTTATGCTGATGGGCGGGATGTAAATTGCCAACTGCCTCTCTGGAGGAGTGCATTGTGTTCCCTAAAACAAGTAAACAACAGAGCTACAGAGCCAAGGGCACTTCCAGTCTAGGGAATATACCTTGGGAAAACTGAAAATCAAAAAGACACAGCCACCCCAAAATTTAGGGCTGCACTGCTTACAAGGACCTCAACTTGGGTACACCTTAAATATCCCAGGAAATATAAAAATGGTTCAAAAAATTGTGGTACTTACGTACGATGGAATATCCCTCAGCCATGAAATCAATGTCATAAGACCAGTAGCAGCAAAATGGGTGGATTCAGGTACGATGATTCTAAGTGAAATAAGTCACAGAGAAAAAGAAACTTATCATAAGATATCACTTATGAAGATCCTGTAAACATGGCTACACTTGAACTGAGTTAGGAAAGAGAACAGTGTCTCACATTTAGAAAACACTCTTATGCCTGCTTAAGGGGGAAGGAGAGGTGGGGTGATGCATAAAACCAGAGTTTGATATAAGCACAGGTACCGTTCCAAAAACCAACTATGGAATAGACAAGACCTACACCTTCCTCAGTGAAAGGGACTCAAAACCCCATATTTCCCGCAGAGGAATATATCTGACTAGTAAGAATCTTAAAACCTATGTATTGATATGTCTCCGTAAGGGAATCAAGTGTGTCTAGACTGGGATAAATATGGCAGCGAGAATCAGCTCAAACCCACTATAAAAAGGAATTTCAAAAATAAAACAAAAAAACTGGGAAATTCTTTACAATTCCTTCAGGGTCTCTGATGAAACCTGAAATGACCCTATCTACAATGACAGCTGGATGTGGCATAAGGCTGGACACTTGGGACTGAGAGGATTGGTGAGATTGGGTGAGCAAATGCAGACCCTTTAAAGCAATAATGCATGGCACACATTCCATGGGTCCCAACTCTCCAGGTTGAAGGGAATATTACTACAGATATAACATGTACGGGAACCCTAGAGAACGGACACACTGTGAATACGAAAGGTTTCTAAAACTCAACGAATAGTCCCTCTCCTGGTGCTCCGGTTTGACTTTCCATCTGCTTTATTATCAACCTCCCAACTTGGAGAGACAGCCCCTTTAACCTCCTGGTTCGCACAGGTTGCCAATTTGGCAGAGGATGAAAGGGAAGAGGGAGAACCAATGAGAGAGTAGCTGTTAGGCATTTGGACGGGCACATATCACTGTAATTTCCCGGCAGGAAGAAGAATTAACCAAAGTCTCAGCCACCCACCGGGAATCAGTATAGATCCTGAACCAAAATTTTGGACTTGCGGTCAGCTCACCAAAAACGAGTTGAAAAATGGAGCTCAGGGGCACAGCAATTCACAAACTGGCCGAGTAATAAAGGACAACTATCGTCCAAAAATCTGTTGAGGGAAGGCAACGAGGCGGACTTGAAAGCGAGGCAGAATAGCAGGAAACAGATTTCCAGAGGTACGTTGGAATCGCCTTTAAAGCACAGGAAGAGGGGCACAACTTCGACAATGATGCACTTGGCCAAAAAGGGCGTATGCGTTTTCTCCTGAATATATTCAGGAGAAAACGCATACGCCCTTTTTGGCCAAGCAAGCAAGCGGGCAATGCAAATCTGCACTACAGAGAAGTATCACTTCCCACCGGTCAAAAGGGACATCCACAAAATGTGTAAAAACCAGAAAGGCAAGACAGGCCCTGGAGAACAGGGAGCCTTGTTATGCTGATGGGCGGGATGTAAATTGCCAACTGCCTCTCTGGAGGAGTGCATTGTGTTCCCTAAAACAAGTAAACAACAGAGCTACAGAGCCAAGGGCACTTCCAGTCTAGGGAATATACCTTGGGAAAACTGAAAATCAAAAAGACACAGCCACCCCAAAATTTAGGGCTGCACTGCTTACAAGGACCTCAACTTGGGTACACCTTAAATATCCCAGGAAATATAAAAATGGTTCAAAAAATTGTGGTACTTACGTACGATGGAATATCCCTCAGCCATGAAATCAATGTCATAAGACCAGTAGCAGCAAAATGGGTGGATTCAGGTACGATGATTCTAAGTGAAATAAGTCACAGAGAAAAAGAAACTTATCATAAGATATCACTTATGAAGATCCTGTAAACATGGCTACACTTGAACTGAGTTAGGAAAGAGAACAGTGTCTCACATTTAGAAAACACTCTTATGCCTGCTTAAGGGGGAAGGAGAGGTGGGGTGATGCATAAAACCAGAGTTTGATATAAGCACAGGTACCGTTCCAAAAACCAACTATGGAATAGACAAGACCTACACCTTCCTCAGTGAAAGGGACTCAAAACCCCATATTTCCCGCAGAGGAATATATCTGACTAGTAAGAATCTTAAAACCTATGTATTGATATGTCTCCGTAAGGGAATCAAGTGTGTCTAGACTGGGATAAATATGGCAGCGAGAATCAGCTCAAACCCACTATAAAAAGGAATTTCAAAAATAAAACAAAAAAACTGGGAAATTCTTTACAATTCCTTCAGGGTCTCTGATGAAACCTGAAATGACCCTATCTACAATGACAGCTGGATGTGGCATAAGGCTGGACACTTGGGACTGAGAGGATTGGTGAGATTGGGTGAGCAAATGCAGACCCTTTAAAGCAATAATGCATGGCACACATTCCATGGGTCCCAACTCTCCAGGTTGAAGGGAATATTACTACAGATATAACATGTACGGGAATCCTAGAGAACGGACACACTGTGAATACGAAAGGTTTCTAAAACTCAACGAATAGTCCCTCTCCTGGTGCTCCGGTTTGACTTTCCATCTGCTTTATTATCAACCTCCCAACTTGGAGAGACAGCCCCTTTAACCTCCTGGTTCGCACAGGTTGCCAATTTGGCAGAGGATGAAAGGGAAGAGGGAGAACCAATGAGAGAGTAGCTGTTAGGCATTTGGACGGGCACATATCACTGTAATTTCCCGGCAGGAAGAAGAATTAACCAAAGTCTCAGCCACCCACCGGGAATCAGTATAGATCCTGAACCAAAATTTTGGACTTGCGGTCAGCTCACCAAAAACGAGTTGAAAAATGGAGCTCAGGGGCACAGCAATTCACAAACTGGCCGAGTAATAAAGGACAACTATCGTCCAAAAATCTGTTGAGGGAAGGCAACGAGGCGGACTTGAAAGCGAGGCAGAATAGCAGGAAACAGATTTCAAGAGGTACGTTGGAATCGCCTTTAAAGCACAGGAAGAGGGGCACAACTTCGACAATGATGCACTTGGCCAAAAAGGGCGTATGCGTTTTCTCCTGAATATATTCAGGAGAAAACGCATACGCCCTTTTTGGCCAAGCAAGCAAGCGGGCAATGCAAATCTGCACTACAGAGAAGTATCACTTCCCACCGGTCAAAAGGGACATCCACAAAATGTGTAAAAACCAGAAAGGCAAGACAGGCCCTGGAGAACAGGGAGCCTTGTTATGCTGATGGGCGGGATGTAAATTGCCAACTGCCTCTCTGGAGGAGTGCATTGTGTTCCCTAAAACAAGTAAACAACAGAGCTACAGAGCCAAGGGCACTTCAAGTCTAGGGAATATACCTTGGGAAAACTGAAAATCAAAAAGACACAGCCACCCCAAAATTTAGGGCTGCACTGCTTACAAGGACCTCAACTTGGGTACACCTTAAATATCCCAGGAAATATAAAAATGGTTCAAAAAATTGTGGTACTTACGTACGATGGAATATCCCTCAGCCATGAAATCAATGTCATAAGACCAGTAGCAGCAAAATGGGTGGATTCAGGTACGATGATTCTAAGTGAAATAAGTCACAGAGAAAAAGAAACTTATCATAAGATATCACTTATGAAGATCCTGTAAACATGGCTACACTTGAACTGAGTTAGGAAAGAGAACAGTGTCTCACATTTAGAAAACACTCTTATGCCTGCTTAAGGGGGAAGGAGAGGTGGGGTGATGCATAAAACCAGAGTTTGATATAAGCACAGGTACCGTTCCAAAAACCAACTATGGAATAGACAAGACCTACACCTTCCTCAGTGAAAGGGACTCAAAACCCCATATTTCCCGCAGAGGAATATATCTGACTAGTAAGAATCTTAAAACCTATGTATTGATATGTCTCCGTAAGGGAATCAAGTGTGTCTAGACTGGGATAAATATGGCAGCGAGAATCAGCTCAAACCCACTATAAAAAGGAATTTCAAAAATAAAACAAAAAAACTGGGAAATTCTTTACAATTCCTTCAGGGTCTCTGATGAAACCTGAAATGACCCTATCTACAATGACAGCTGGATGTGGCATAAGGCTGGACACTTGGGACTGAGAGGATTGGTGAGATTGGGTGAGCAAATGCAGACCCTTTAAAGCAATAATGCATGGCACACATTCCATGGGTCCCAACTCTCCAGGTTGAAGGGAATATTACTACAGATATAACATGTACGGGAATCCTAGAGAACGGACACACTGTGAATACGAAAGGTTTCTAAAACTCAACGAATAGTCCCTCTCCTGGTGCTCCGGTTTGACTTTCCATCTGCTTTATTATCAACCTCCCAACTTGGAGAGACAGCCCCTTTAACCTCCTGGTTCGCACAGGTTGCCAATTTGGCAGAGGATGAAAGGGAAGAGGGAGAACCAATGAGAGAGTAGCTGTTAGGCATTTGGACGGGCACATATCACTGTAATTTCCCGGCAGGAAGAAGAATTAACCAAAGTCTCAGCCACCCACCGGGAATCAGTATAGATCCTGAACCAAAATTTTGGACTTGCGGTCAGCTCACCAAAAACGAGTTGAAAAATGGAGCTCAGGGGCACAGCAATTCACAAACTGGCCGAGTAATAAAGGACAACTATCGTCCAAAAATCTGTTGAGGGAAGGCAACGAGGCGGACTTGAAAGCGAGGCAGAATAGCAGGAAACAGATTTCAAGAGGTACGTTGGAATCGCCTTTAAAGCACAGGAAGAGGGGCACAACTTCGACAATGATGCACTTGGCCAAAAAGGGCGTATGCGTTTTCTCCTGAATATATTCAGGAGAAAACGCATACGCCCTTTTTGGCCAAGCAAGCAAGCGGGCAATGCAAATCTGCACTACAGAGAAGTATCACTTCCCACCGGTCAAAAGGGACATCCACAAAATGTGTAAAAACCAGAAAGGCAAGACAGGCCCTGGAGAACAGGGAGCCTTGTTATGCTGATGGGCGGGATGTAAATTGCCAACTGCCTCTCTGGAGGAGTGCATTGTGTTCCCTAAAACAAGTAAACAACAGAGCTACAGAGCCAAGGGCACTTCCAGTCTAGGGAATATACCTTGGGAAAACTGAAAATCAAAAAGACACAGCCACCCCAAAATTTAGGGCTGCACTGCTTACAAGGACCTCAACTTGGGTACACCTTAAATATCCCAGAAATATAAAAATGGTTCAAAAAATTGTGGTACTTACGTACGATGGAATATCCCTCAGCCATGAAATCAATGTCATAAGACCAGTAGCAGCAAAATGGGTGGATTCAGGTACGATGATTCTAAGTGAAATAAGTCACAGAGAAAAAGAAACTTATCATAAGATATCACTTATGAAGATCCTGTAAACATGGCTACACTTGAACTGAGTTAGGAAAGAGAACAGTGTCTCACATTTAGAAAACACTCTTATGCCTGCTTAAGGGGGAAGGAGAGGTGGGGTGATGCATAAAACCAGAGTTTGATATAAGCACAGGTACCGTTCCAAAAACCAACTATGGAATAGACAAGACCTACACCTTCCTCAGTGAAAGGGACTCAAAACCCCATATTTCCCGCAGAGGAATATATCTGACTAGTAAGAATCTTAAAACCTATGTATTGATATGTCTCCGTAAGGGAATCAAGTGTGTCTAGACTGGGATAAATATGGCAGCGAGAATCAGCTCAAACCCACTATAAAAAGGAATTTCAAAAATAAAACAAAAAAAACTGGGAAATTCTTTACAATTCCTTCAGGGTCTCTGATGAAACCTGAAATGACCCTATCTACAATGACAGCTGGATGTGGCATAAGGCTGGACACTTGGGACTGAGAGGATTGGTGAGATTGGGTGAGCAAATGCAGACCCTTTAAAGCAATAATGCATGGCACACATTCCATGTGTCCCAACTCTCCAGGTTGAAGGGAATATTACTACAGATATAACATGTACGGGAATCCTAGAGAACGGACACACTGTGAATACGAAAGGTTTCTAAAACTCAACGAATAGTCCCTCTCCTGGTGCTCCGGTTTGACTTTCCATCTGCTTTATTATCAACCTCCCAACTTGGAGAGACAGCCCCTTTAACCTCCTGGTTCGCACAGGTTGCCAATTTGGCAGAGGATGAAAGGGAAGAGGGAGAACCAATGAGAGAGTAGCTGTTAGGCATTTGGACGGGCACATATCACTGTAATTTCCCGGCAGGAAGAAGAATTAACCAAAGTCTCAGCCACCCACCGGGAATCAGTATAGATCCTGAACCAAAATTTTGGACTTGCGGTCAGCTCACCAAAAACGAGTTGAAAAATGGAGCTCAGGGGCACAGCAATTCACAAACTGGCCGAGTAATAAAGGACAACTATCGTCCAAAAATCTGTTGAGGGAAGGCAACGAGGCGGACTTGAAAGCGAGGCAGAATAGCAGGAAACAGATTTCCAGAGGTACGTTGGAATCGCCTTTAAAGCACAGGAAGAGGGGCACAACTTCGACAATGATGCACTTGGCTAAAAAGGGCGTATGCGTTTTCTCCTGAATATATTCAGGAGAAAACGCATACGCCCTTTTTGGCCAAGCAAGCAAGCGGGCAATGCAAATCTGCACTACAGAGAAGTATCACTTCCCACCGGTCAAAAGGGACATCCACAAAATGTGTAAAAACCAGAAAGGCAAGACAGGCCCTGGAGAACAGGGAGCCTTGTTATGCTGATGGGCGGGATGTAAATTGCCAACTGCCTCTCTGGAGGAGTGCATTGTGTTCCCTAAAACAAGTAAAGAACAGAGCTACAGAGCCAAGGGCACTTCCAGTCTAGGGAATATACCTTGGGAAAACTGAAAATCAAAAAGACACAGCCACCCCAAAATTTAGGGCTGCACTGCTTACAAGGACCTCAACTTGGGTACACCTTAAATATCCCAGGAAATATAAAAATGGTTCAAAAAATTGTGGTACTTACGTACGATGGAATATCCCTCAGCCATGAAATCAATGTCATAAGACCAGTAGCAGCAAAATGGGTGGATTCAGGTACGATGATTCTAAGTGAAATAAGTCACAGAGAAAAAGAAACTTATCATAAGATATCACTTATGAAGATCCTGTAAACATGGCTACACTTGAACTGAGTTAGGAAAGAGAACAGTGTCTCACATTTAGAAAACACTCTTATGCCTGCTTAAGGGGGAAGGAGAGGTGGGGTGATGCATAAAACCAGAGTTTGATATAAGCACAGGTACCGTTCCAAAAACCAACTATGGAATAGACAAGACCTACACCTTCCTCAGTGAAAGGGACTCAAAACCCCATATTTCCCGCAGAGGAATATATCTGACTAGTAAGAATCTTAAAACCTATGTATTGATATGTCTCCGTAAGGGAATCAAGTGTGTCTAGACTGGGATAAATATGGCAGCGAGAATCAGCTCAAACCCACTATAAAAAGGAATTTCAAAAATAAAACAAAAAAACTGGGAAATTCTTTACAATTCCTTCAGGGTCTCTGATGAAACCTGAAATGACCCTATCTACAATGACAGCTGGATGTGGCATAAGGCTGGACACTTGGGACTGAGAGGATTGGTGAGATTGGGTGAGCAAATGCAGACCCTTTAAAGCAATAATGCATGGCACACATTCCATGGGTCCCAACTCTCCAGGTTGAAGGGAATATTACTACAGATATAACATGTACGGGAATCCTAGAGAACGGACACACTGTGAATACGAAAGGTTTCTAAAACTCAACGAATAGTCCCTCTCCTGGTGCTCCGGTTTGACATTCCATCTGCTTTATTATCAACCTCCCAACTTGGAGAGACAGCCCCTTTAACCTCCTGGTTCGCACAGGTTGCCAATTTGGCAGAGGATGAAAGGGAAGAGGGAGAACCAATGAGAGAGTAGCTGTTAGGCATTTGGACGGGCACATATCACTGTAATTTCCCGGCAGGAAGAAGAATTAACCAAAGTCTCAGCCACCCACCGGGAATCAGTATAGATCCTGAACCAAAATTTTGGACTTGCGGTCAGCTCACCAAAAACGAGTTGAAAAATGGAGCTCAGGGGCACAGCAATTCACAAACTGGCCGAGTAATAAAGGACAACTATCGTCCAAAAATCTGTTGAGGGAAGGCAACGAGGCGGACTTGAAAGCGAGGCAGAATAGCAGGAAACAGATTTCCAGAGGTACGTTGGAATCGCCTTTAAAGCACAGGAAGAGGGGCACAACTTCAACAATGATGCACTTGGCCAAAAAGGGCGTATGCGTTTTCTCCTGAATATATTCAGGAGAAAACGCATACGCCCTTTTTGGCCAAGCAAGCAAGCGGGCAATGCAAATCTGCACTACAGAGAAGTATCACTTCCCACCGGTCAAAAGGGACATCCACAAAATGTGTAAAAACCAGAAAGGCAAGACAGGCCCTGGAGAACAGGGAGCCTTGTTATGCTGATGGGCGGGATGTAAATTGCCAACTGCCTCTCTGGAGGAGTGCATTGTGTTCCCTAAAACAAGTAAAGAACAGAGCTACAGAGCCAAGGGCACTTCCAGTCTAGGGAATATACCTTGGGAAAACTGAAAATCAAAAAGACACAGCCACCCCAAAATTTAGGGCTGCACTGCTTACAAGGACCTCAACTTGGGTACACCTTAAATATCCCAGGAAATATAAAAATGGTTCAAAAAATTGTGGTACTTACGTACGATGGAATATCCCTCAGCCATGAAATCAATGTCATAAGACCAGTAGCAGCAAAATGGGTGGATTCAGGTACGATGATTCTAAGTGAAATAAGTCACAGAGAAAAAGAAACTTATCATAAGATATCACTTATGAAGATCCTGTAAACATGGCTACACTTGAACTGAGTTAGGAAAGAGAACAGTGTCTCACATTTAGAAAACACTCTTATGCCTGCTTAAGGGGGAAGGAGAGGTGGGGTGATGCATAAAACCAGAGTTTGATATAAGCACAGGTACCGTTCCAAAAACCAACTATGGAATAGACAAGACCTACACCTTCCTCAGTGAAAGGGACTCAAAACCCCATATTTCCCGCAGAGGAATATATCTGACTAGTAAGAATCTTAAAACCTATGTATTGATATGTCTCCGTAAGGGAATCAAGTGTGTCTAGACTGGGATAAATATGGCAGCGAGAATCAGCTCAAACCCACTATAAAAAGGAATTTCAAAAATAAAACAAAAAAACTGGGAAATTCTTTACAATTCCTTCAGGGTCTCTGATGAAACCTGAAATGACCCTATCTACAATGACAGCTGGATGTGGCATAAGGCTGGACACTTGGGACTGAGAGGATTGGTGAGATTGGGTGAGCAAATGCAGACCCTTTAAAGCAATAATGCATGGCACACATTCCATGGGTCCCAACTCTCCAGGTTGAAGGGAATATTACTACAGATATAACATGTACGGGAATCCTAGAGAACGGACACACTGTGAATACGAAAGGTTTCTAAAACTCAACGAATAGTCCCTCTCCTGGTGCTCCGGTTTGACTTTCCATCTGCTTTATTATCAACCTCCCAACTTGGAGAGACAGCCCCTTTAACCTCCTGGTTCGCACAGGTTGCCAATTTGGCAGAGGATGAAAGGGAAGAGGGAGAACCAATGAGAGAGTAGCTGTTAGGCATTTGGACGGGCACATATCACTGTAATTTCCCGGCAGGAAGAAGAATTAACCAAAGTCTCAGCCACCCACCGGGGATCAGTATAGATCCTGAACCAAAATTTTGGACTTGCGGTCAGCTCACCAAAAACGAGTTGAAAAATGGAGCTCAGGGGCACAGCAATTCACAAACTGGCCGAGTAATAAAGGACAACTATCGTCCAAAAATCTGTTGAGGGAAGGCAACGAGGCGGACTTGAAAGCGAGGCAGAATAGCAGGAAACAGATTTCCAGAGGTACGTTGGAATCGCCTTTAAAGCACAGGAAGAGGGGCACAACTTCGACAATGATGCACTTGGCCAAAAAGGGCGTATGCGTTTTCTCCTGAATATATTCAGGAGAAAACGCATACGCCCTTTTTGGCCAAGCAAGCAAGCGGGCAATGCAAATCTGCACTACAGAGAAGTATCACTTCCCACCGGTCAAAAGGGACATCCACAAAATGTGTAAAAACCAGAAAGGCAAGACAGGCCCTGGAGAACAGGGAGCCTTGTTATGCTGATGGGCGGGATGTAAATTGCCAACTGCCTCTCTGGAGGAGTGCATTGTGTTCCCTAAAACAAGTAAACAACAGAGCTACAGAGCCAAGGGCACTTCCAGTCTAGGGAATATACCTTGGGAAAACTGAAAATCAAAAAGACACAGCCACCCCAAAATTTAGGGCTGCACTGCTTACAAGGACCTCAACTTGGGTACACCTTAAATATCCCAGGAAATATAAAAATGGTTCAAAAAATTGTGGTACTTACGTACGATGGAATATCCCTCAGCCATGAAATCAATGTCATAAGACCAGTAGCAGCAAAATGGGTGGATTCAGGTACGATGATTCTAAGTGAAATAAGTCACAGAGAAAAAGAAACTTATCATAAGATATCACTTATGAAGATCCTGTAAACATGGCTACACTTGAACTGAGTTAGGAAAGAGAACAGTGTCTCACATTTAGAAAACACTCTTATGCCTGCTTAAGGGGGAAGGAGAGGTGGGGTGATGCATAAAACCAGAGTTTGATATAAGCACAGGTACCGTTCCAAAAACCAACTATGGAATAGACAAGACCTACACCTTCCTCAGTGAAAGGGACTCAAAACCCCATATTTCCCGCAGAGGAATATATCTGACTAGTAAGAATCTTAAAACCTATGTATTGATATGTCTCCGTAAGGGAATCAAGTGTGTCTAGACTGGGATAAATATGGCAGCGAGAATCAGCTCAAACGCACTATAAAAAGGAATTTCAAAAATAAAACAAAAAAACTGGGAAATTCTTTACAATTCCTTCAGGGTCTCTGATGAAACCTGAAATGACCCTATCTACAATGACAGCTGGATGTGGCATAAGGCTGGACACTTGGGACTGAGAGGATTGGTGAGATTGGGTGAGCAAATGCAGACCCTTTAAAGCAATAATGCATGGCACACATTCCATGGGTCCCAACTCTCCAGGTTGAAGGGAATATTACTACAGATATAACATGTACGGGAATCCTAGAGAACGGACACACTGTGAATACGAAAGGTTTCTAAAACTCAACGAATAGTCCCTCTCCTGGTGCTCCGGTTTGACTTTCCATCTGCTTTATTATCAACCTCCCAACTTGGAGAGACAGCCCCTTTAACCTCCTGGTTCGCACAGGTTGCCAATTTGGCAGAGGATGAAAGGGAAGAGGGAGAACCAATGAGAGAGTAGCTGTTAGGCATTTGGACGGGCACATATCACTGTAATTTCCCGGCAGGAAGAAGAATTAACCAAAGTCTCAGCCACCCACCGGGAATCAGTATAGATCCTGAACCAAAATTTTGGACTTGCGGTCAGCTCACCAAAAACGAGTTGAAAAATGGAGCTCAGGGGCACAGCAATTCACAAACTGGCCGAGTAATAAAGGACAACTATCGTCCAAAAATCTGTTGAGGGAAGGCAACGAGGCGGACTTGAAAGCGAGGCAGAATAGCAGGAAACAGATTTCCAGAGGTACGTTGGAATCGCCTTTAAAGCACAGGAAGAGGGGCACAACTTCGACAATGATGCACTTGGCCAAAAAGGGCGTATGCGTTTTCTCCTGAATATATTCAGGAGAAAACGCATACGCCCTTTTTGGCCAAGCAAGCAAGCGGGCAATGCAAATCTGCACTACAGAGAAGTATCACTTCCCACCGGTCAAAAGGGACATCCACAAAATGTGTAAAAACCAGAAAGGCAAGACAGGCCCTGGAGAACAGGGAGCCTTGTTATGCTGATGGGCGGGATGTAAATTGCCAACTGCCTCTCTGGAGGAGTGCATTGTGTTCCCTAAAACAAGTAAAGAACAGAGCTACAGAGCCAAGGGCACTTCCAGTCTAGGGAATATACCTTGGGAAAACTGAAAATCAAAAAGACACAGCCACCCCAAAATTTAGGGCTGCACTGCTTACAAGGACCTCAACTTGGGTACACCTTAAATATCCCAGGAAATATAAAAATGGTTCAAAAAATTGTGGTACTTACGTACGATGGAATATCCCTCAGCCATGAAATCAATGTCATAAGACCAGTAGCAGCAAAATGGGTGGATTCAGGTACGATGATTCTAAGTGAAATAAGTCACAGAGAAAAAGAAACTTATCATAAGATATCACTTATGAAGATCCTGTAAACATGGCTACACTTGAACTGAGTTAGGAAAGAGAACAGTGTCTCACATTTAGAAAACACTCTTATGCCTGCTTAAGGGGGAAGGAGAGGTGGGGTGATGCATAAAACCAGAGTTTGATGTAAGCACAGGTACCGTTCCAAAAACCAACTATGGAATAGACAAGACCTACACCTTCCTCAGTGAAAGGGACTCAAAACCCCATATTTCCCGCAGAGGAATATATCTGACTAGTAAGAATCTTAAAACCTATGTATTGATATGTCTCCGTAAGGGAATCAAGTGTGTCTAGACTGGGATAAATATGGCAGCGAGAATCAGCTCAAACCCACTATAAAAAGGAATTTCAAAAATAAAACAAAAAAAACTGGGAAATTCTTTACAATTCCTTCAGGGTCTCTGATGAAACCTGAAATGACCCTATCTACAATGACAGCTGGATGTGGCATAAGGCTGGACACTTGGGACTGAGAGGATTGGTGAGATTGGGTGAGCAAATGCAGACCCTTTAAAGCAATAATGCATGGCACACATTCCATGGGTCCCAACTCTCCAGGTTGAAGGGAATATTACTACAGATATAACATGTACGGGAATCCTAGAGAACGGACACACTGTGAATACGAAAGGTTTCTAAAACTCAACGAATAGTCCCTCTCCTGGTGCTCCGGTTTGACATTCCATCTGCTTTATTATCAACCTCCCAACTTGGAGAGACAGCCCCTTTAACCTCCTGGTTCGCACAGGTTGCCAATTTGGCAGAGGATGAAAGGGAAGAGGGAGAACCAATGAGAGAGTAGCTGTTAGGCATTTGGACGGGCACATATCACTGTAATTTCCCGGCAGGAAGAAGAATTAACCAAAGTCTCAGCCACCCACCGGGAATCAGTATAGATCCTGAACCAAAATTTTGGACTTGCGGTCAGCTCACCAAAAACGAGTTGAAAAATGGAGCTCAGGGGCACAGCAATTCACAAACTGGCCGAGTAATAAAGGACAACTATCGTCCAAAAATCTGTTGAGGGAAGGCAACGAGGCGGACTTGAAAGCGAGGCAGAATAGCAGGAAACAGATTTCCAGAGGTACGTTGGAATCGCCTTTAAAGCACAGGAAGAGGGGCACAACTTCGACAATGATGCACTTGGCCAAAAAGGGCGTATGCGTTTTCTCCTGAATATATTCAGGAGAAAACGCATACGCCCTTTTTGGCCAAGCAAGCAAGCGGGCAATGCAAATCTGCACTACAGAGAAGTATCACTTCCCACCGGTCAAAAGGGACATCCACAAAATGTGTAAAAACCAGAAAGGCAAGACAGGCCCTGGAGAACAGGGAGCCTTGTTATGCTGATGGGCGGGATGTAAATTGCCAACTGCCTCTCTGGAGGAGTGCATTGTGTTCCCTAAAACAAGTAAAGAACAGAGCTACAGAGCCAAGGGCACTTCCAGTCTAGGGAATATACCTTGGGAAAACTGAAAATCAAAAAGACACAGCCACCCCAAAATTTAGGGCTGCACTGCTTACAAGGACCTCAACTTGGGTACACCTTAAATATCCCAGGAAATATAAAAATGGTTCAAAAAATTGTGGTACTTACGTACGATGGAATATCCCTCAGCCATGAAATCAATGTCATAAGACCAGTAGCAGCAAAATGGGTGGATTCAGGTACGATGATTCTAAGTGAAATAAGTCACAGAGAAAAAGAAACTTATCATAAGATATCACTTATGAAGATCCTGTAAACATGGCTACACTTGAACTGAGTTAGGAAAGAGAACAGTGTCTCACATTTAGAAAACACTCTTATGCCTGCTTAAGGGGGAAGGAGAGGTGGGGTGATGCATAAAACCAGAGTTTGATATAAGCACAGGTACCGTTCCAAAAACCAACTATGGAATAGACAAGACCTACACCTTCCTCAGTGAAAGGGACTCAAAACCCCATATTTCCCGCAGAGGAATATATCTGACTAGTAAGAATCTTAAAACCTATGTATTGATATGTCTCCGTAAGGGAATCAAGTGTGTCTAGACTGGGATAAATATGGCAGCGAGAATCAGCTCAAACCCACTATAAAAAGGAATTTCAAAAATAAAACAAAAAAACTGGGAAATTCTTTACAATTCCTTCAGGGTCTCTGATGAAACCTGAAATGACCCTATCTACAATGACAGCTGGATGTGGCATAAGGCTGGACACTTGGGACTGAGAGGATTGGTGAGATTGGGTGAGCAAATGCAGACCCTTTAAAGCAATAATGCATGGCACACATTCCATGGGTCCCAACTCTCCAGGTTGAAGGGAATATTACTACAGATATAACATGTACGGGAATCCTAGAGAACGGACACACTGTGAATACGAAAGGTTTCTAAAACTCAACGAATAGTCCCTCTCCTGGTGCTCCGGTTTGACATTCCATCTGCTTTATTATCAACCTCCCAACTTGGAGAGACAGCCCCTTTAACCTCCTGGTTCGCACAGGTTGCCAATTTGGCAGAGGATGAAAGGGAAGAGGGAGAACCAATGAGAGAGTAGCTGTTAGGCATTTGGACGGGCACATATCACTGTAATTTCCCGGCAGGAAGAAGAATTAACCAAAGTCTCAGCCACCCACCGGGAATCAGTATAGATCCTGAACCAAAATTTTGGACTTGCGGTCAGCTCACCAAAAACGAGTTGAAAAATGGAGCTCAGGGGCACAGCAATTCACAAACTGGCCGAGTAATAAAGGACAACTATCGTCCAAAAATCTGTTGAGGGAAGGCAACGAGGCGGACTTGAAAGCGAGGCAGAATAGCAGGAAACAGATTTCCAGAGGTACGTTGGAATCGCCTTTAAAGCACAGGAAGAGGGGCACAACTTCAACAATGATGCACTTGGCCAAAAAGGGCGTATGCGTTTTCTCCTGAATATATTCAGGAGAAAACGCATACGCCCTTTTTGGCCAAGCAAGCAAGCGGGCAATGCAAATCTGCACTACAGAGAAGTATCACTTCCCACCGGTCAAAAGGGACATCCACAAAATGTGTAAAAACCAGAAAGGCAAGACAGGCCCTGGAGAACAGGGAGCCTTGTTATGCTGATGGGCGGGATGTAAATTGCCAACTGCCTCTCTGGAGGAGTGCATTGTGTTCCCTAAAACAAGTAAACAACAGAGCTACAGAGCCAAGGGCACTTCCAGTCTAGGGAATATACCTTGGGAAAACTGAAAATCAAAAAGACACAGCCACCCCAAAATTTAGGGCTGCACTGCTTAAAAGGACCTCAACTTGGGTACACCTTAAATATCCCAGGGAAATATAAAAATGGTTCAAAAAATTGTGGTACTTACGTACGATGGAATATCCCTCAGCCATGAAATCAATGTCATAAGACCAGTAGCAGCAAAATGGGTGGATTCAGGTACGATGATTCTAAGTGAAATAAGTCACAGAGAAAAAGAAACTTATCATAAGATATCACTTATGAAGATCCTGTAAACATGGCTACACTTGAACTGAGTTAGGAAAGAGAACAGTGTCTCACATTTAGAAAACACTCTTATGCTGCTTAAGGGGGAAGGGAGAGGTGGGTGATGCATAAAACCAGAGTTTGATATAAGCACAGGTACCGTTCCAAAAACCAACTATGGAATAGACAAGACCTACACCTTCCTCAGTGAAAGGGATCAAAACCCCATATTTCCCGCAGAGGAATATATCTGACTAGTAAGAATCTTAAAACCTATGTATTGATATGTCTCCGTAAGGGGAATCAAGTGTGTCTAGACTGGGATAAATATGGCAGCGAGAATCAGCTCAAACGCACTATAAAAGGAATTTCAAAAATAAAACAAAAAAACTGGGAAATTCTTTACAATTCCTTCAGGGTCTCTGATGAAACCTGAAATAGACCCTATCTACAATGACAGCTGGATGTGGCATAAGGCTGGACACTTGGGACTGAGAGGATTGGTGAGATTG
>NW_027640484.1:0-91000 GCF_949752795.1 Hyperoodon ampullatus | reverse complement strand
ATTGCTTTAAAGGGCCTGCATTTGCTCACCCAATCTCACCAATCCTCTCAGTCCCAAGTGTCCAACCTTATGCCACATCCAGCTGTCATTGTAGATAGGGTCATTCCAGGTTTCATCAGAGACCCTGAAGGAATTGTAAAGAATTTCCCAGTTTTTTTGTTTTGTTTTTGAAATTCCTTTTTATAGGGGGTTTGAGCTGATTCTCGCTGCCATGTTTATGCCAGTCTAGACACACTTGATTCCCTTATGGAGACATATCAATACATAAGTTTTAAGATTCTTACTAGTCAGATATATTCCTCTGCGGGAAATATGGGGTTTTGAGTCCCTTTCACTGAGGAAGGTGTAGGTCTTGTCTATTCCATAGTTGGTTTTTGGAACGGTACCTGTGCTTATATCAAACTCTGGTTTTATGCATCACCCCACCTCTCCTTCCCCCTTAAGCAGGCATAAGAGTGTTTTCTAAATGTGAGACACTGTTCTCTTTCCTAACTCAGTTCAAGTGTAGCCATGTTTACAGGATCTTCATAAGTGATATCTTATGATAAGTTTCTTTTTCTGTGTGACTTATTTCACTTAGAATCATCGTACCTGAATCCACCCATTTTGCTGCTACTGGTCTTATGACATTGATTTCATGGCTGAGGGATATTCCACCCTACGTAAGTACCACAATTTTTTGAACGATTTTTATATTTCCTGGGATATTTAAGGTGTACCCAAGTTGAGGTCCTTGTAAGCAGTGCAGCCCTAAATTTTGGGGTGGCTCTGTCTTATTGATTTTCAGTTTTCCCAGGGTATATTCCCTAGACTGGAAGTGCCCTTGGCTCTGTAGCTCTGTTGTTTATTTGTTTTAGGAAACACAATGCACTCCTCCAGAGAGGCAGTTGGCAATTTACATGCCGCCCATCAGCATAACAAGGCTGCCTGTTCTCCAGGGCCTGTCTTGCCTTTCTGGTTTTTACACATTTTGTGGATGTCCCTTTTGACCGGTGGAAAGTGATACTTCTTTGTAGTGCAGATTTGCATTGCCCGCTTGCTTGCTTGGCCAAAAAGGGCGTATGCGTTTTCTCCTGAATATATTCAGGAGAAAATGCATACGCCCTTTTTGGGCAAGTGCATCATTGTCGAAGTTGTGCCACTCTTCCTGTGCTTTAAAGGCGATTCCAAGGTACCTCTTGAAATCTGTTTCCTGCTATTCTGCCTCGCTTTCAAGTCCGCCTCGTTGCCTTCCCTCAACAGATTTTTGGACGATAGTTGTCCTTTATTACTCGGCCAGTTTGTGAATTGCTGGGCCCCTGAGCTCCATTTTTCAACTCGTTTTTGGTGAGCTGACCGCAAGTCCAAAATTTTGGTTCAGGACCTATGCTGGTTCCCGGTGGGAGGCTGAGACGTTGGTTAATTCTTCTTCCTGCCGGGAAGTTAGAGTGATATGTGCCCGTCCAAATGCCTAACAGCTACTCTCTCATTGGTTCTCCCTATTCCCTTTCATCCTCTGCCAAATTGGCAACCTGTGCAAACCAGGAGGTTAAAGGGGCTTTCTCTCCCAGTTGGGAGGTTGATAGTAAAGCAGATGGAAAGTCAAACCAGAGCACCAGGAGAGGGACTATTCGTTGAGTTTTAGAAACCTTTTGTATTCACAGTTTGTCCGTTCTCTATGTTTCCCATACATGTTATAGCTGTAATAATATTCCCTTCAACCTGGAGAGTTGGGACCCATTGAATGGGTGCCAGGCATTTGTGCTTTAAAGGGTCTGCATTTGCTCACCCAATCTCACAAATCGTCTCAGTCCCAAGTGTCCCTCCTTATGCCACATCCCGCTGTCTTTGTAGATAGGGTCATTCCAGGTTTCATCAGAGACCCTGAAGGAATTGTAAAGAATTTCCCAGTTTTTTTGTTTTGTTTTTGAAATTCCTTTTTAGAGTGGGTTTGAGCTGATTCTCACTGCCATGTTTATGCCAGTCTAGACACACTTGATTCCCTTATGGAGACATATCAATACATAGGTTTTAAGATTCTTACTAGTCAGATATATTCCTCTGCGGGAAATATGGGGTTTTGAGTCCCTTTCACTGAGGAAGGTGTAGGTCTTGTCTATTCCATAGTTGGTTTTTGGAAGGGTACCTGTGCTTATATCAAACTCTGGTTTTATGCATCACCCCACCTCTCCTTACCCCTTAAGCAAGCATAAGAGTGTTTTCTAAATGTGAGACACTGTTCTCTTTCCTAACTCAGTTCAAGTGTAGCCATGTTTACAGGATCTTCATAAGTGATATCTTATGATAAGTTTCTTTTTCTCTGTGACTTATTTCACTTAGAATCATCGTACCTGAATCCACCCATTTTGCTGCTACTGGTCTTATGACATTGATGTCATGGCTGAGGGATATTCCAACGTATGTAAGTACCACAATTTTTTGAACCATTTTTATATTTCCTGGGATACTTAAGGTGTACCCAATTTGAGGTCCTTGTAAGCAGTGCAGCCCTAAATTTTGGGGTGGCTCTGTCTTATTGATTTTCAGTTTTCCCAAGGTATATTCCCTAGACTGGAAGTGCCCTTGGATCTGTAGCTCTGTTGTTTACTTGTTTTAGGGAACACAATGTACTCTTCCAGATAGGCAGTTGTCAATTTACATGCCGCCCATCAGCATAACAAGGCTCCCTGTTCTCCAGGGCCTGTCTTGCCTTTCTAGTTTTTACACATTTTGTGGATGTCCCTTTTGACCGGTGGGAAGTGATACTTCTTTCTAGTGCAGATTTGCATTGCCCGCTTGCTTGCTTGGCCAAAAAGGTCGTATGCGTTTTCTCCTGAATATATTCAGGAGAAAACGCATATGCCCTTTTTGGCCAAATGCATCATTGTCGAAGTTGTGCCCCTCTTCCTGTGCTTTAAATGTGATTCCAACGTACCTCTTGAAATCTGTTTCCTGCTATTATGCCTCGCTTTCAAGTCCGCCTCGTTGCCTTCCCTCAACAGATTTTTGGATGATACTTGTCCTTTATTACTTGGCCAGTTTGTGAATTGCTGTGCCCCTGAGCTCCATTTTTCAACTCGTTTTTTGTGAGCTGACCGCAAGTCCAAAATTTTGGTTCAGGACCTATGCTGTTTCCCGGTGGGTGGCTGAGACTTTGGTTAATTCTTCTTCCTGCCGGGAAATTACAGAGATATGTGCCCGTCCGAATGCCTAACAGCTACTCTCTCATTGGTTCTCTCTCTTCCCTTTCATCCTCTGCCAAATGGGCAACCTGTGTGAACTGGGAGGTTAAAGGAGCTGTCTCTCCAAGTTGGGAGCTTGATAGTAAAGCAGATGGAAAGTCCAAACGGAGCACCAGGAGACGGACTATTCGTTGAGTTTTAGAAACCTTTCGTATTCACAGTGTGTCCGTTCTCTAGGTTTCCCGTACGTGTTATAACTGTAGTAATATTCCCTTCAACCTGGAGAGTTGGGACCCATGGAATGGGTGCCATGCATTATTGCTTTATAGGGTCTGCATTTGCTCACCCACTCTCACCAACCCTCTCAGTCCCAAGTGTCCAGCCTTATGCCACATCCAGCTGTCGTTGTAGATAGGGTCATTCCAGGTTTCATCAGAGACCCTGAAGGAATTGTAAAGAATTTCCCATTTTTTTTGTTTTGTTTTTGAAATTCCTTTTTATAGTGGGTTTGAGCTGATTCTCGCTGCCATGTTTATGCCAGTCTAGACACACTTCATTCCCTTACAGATACATATCAATACATAGGTTTTAAGATTCTTACTAGTCAGATATATTCCTCTGCGGGAAATATGGGATTTTGAGTCCCTTTCACTGAGGAAGGTGTAGGTCTTGTCTATTCCATAGTTGGTGTTTGGAACGGTACCTGTGCTTATATCAAACTCTGGTTTTATGCATCACCCCATCTCTCCTTCCCCCTTAAGCAGGCATAAGTGTGTTTTCTAAATGTGAGACACTGTTCTCCTTCCTAACTCAGATCAAGTGTAGCCATGTTTATAGGGCCTTCATAAGTGATATCTTATGATAAGTTTCTTTTTCTGTGTGACTTATTTCACTTTGAATCATCGTACCTGAATCCACCCATTTTGCTGCTACTGGTCTTATGACATTGATTTCATGGCTGAGGGATATTCCATCGTACGTAAGTAACACAATTTTTTGAACCATTTTTATATTTCCTGGGATACTTAAGGTGTATCCAAGTTGAGGTCCTTGTAAGCAGTGCAGCCCTAAATTTTGGGGTGGCTCTGTCTTATTGATTTTCAGTTCTCCCGAGGTATATTCCCTAGACTGGAAGTGCCCTTGGCTCTCTAGCTCTGTTCTTTACTTGTTTTAGGGAACACAGTGCACTCCTCCAGAGAGGCAGTTGGCAATTTACATCCCGCCCATCAGCATAACAAGGCTCCCTGTTCTCCAGGGCCTGTCTTGCCTTTCTGGTTTTTACACATTTTGTGGATGTCCCTTTTGACCACTGGGAAGTGATAGTTCTTTGTAGTGCAGATTTGCATTGCCCGCTTGCTTGCTTGGCCAAAAAGGGCGTATGCATTTTCTCCTGAATATATTCAGGAGAAAACGCATACACCCTTTTTGGCCAAGTGCATCATTGTCGAAGTTGTGCCCCTCTTCCTGTGCTTTAAAGGCGATTCCAACGTACCTCTTGAAATCTGTTTCCTGCTATTCTGCCTCGCTTTCAGGTCCACCTCGTTGCCTTCCCTCAACAGATTTTTGGACGATAGTTGTCCTTTATTACTCGGCCAGTTTGTGAATTGCTCTGCACCTGAGCTCCATTTTTCAACTCGTTTTTGGTGAGCTGACCGCAAGTCCAACATTTTGGTTCAGGACCTATGCTGGTTCCCGGTGGGGTGCTGAGACTTTGGTTACTTCTTCTAACTGCCGGGAAGTTAGAGTGTTATGTGCCCGTCCAAATGCCTAACAGCTACCCTCTCATTGGTTCTCCCTCTTTCCTTTCATAACCTGCCAAATTGGAAACCTGTGCGAACCAGGAGGTTAAAGGGGTTGTCTCTCTAAGGTAGGAGGTTGATAGTAAAGCAGATGGAAAGTCAAATCGGAGCACCAGGAGAGGGACTATTCGTTGAGTTTTAGAAACCTTTCGTATTCACAGTGTGTCCGTTCTCTAGGTTTCCCGCACATGTTATAACTGTAGTAATATTCCCTTCAACCTGGAGAGTTGGGACCCATGGAAAGGTTGCCATGCATTATTGCTTTAAAGGGTCTGCATTTGCTCACCCAATCTCACCAATCGTCTCAGTCCCAAGTGTCCCTCCTTATGCCACATCCAGCTGTCGTTGTAGATAGGGTCATTCCAGCTTTCATCAGAGACCCTGAAGGAATTGTAAAGAATTTCCCAGTTTTTTTGTTTTGTTTTTGAAATTCCTTTTTATAGTGGGTTTGAGCTGATTCTCGCTGCCATGTTTATGCCAGTCTAGACACACTTGATTCCCTTACGGAGACATATCAATACATAGGTTTTAAGATTCTTACTAGTCAGATATTTTCCTCTGCGGGAAATATGGGGTTTTGAGTCCCTTTCACTGAGGACGGTGTAGGTCTTGTCTATTCCATAGTTGGTTTTTGGAACGGTACCTGTGCTTATATCAAACTCTGGTTTTATGCATCACCCCACCTCTCCTTCCCCCTTAAGCAGGTATAAGAGTGTTTTCTAAATGTGAGACACTGTTCTCTTTCCTAACTCAGTTAAAGTGTAGCCATGTTTACAGGATCTTCATAAGTGATATCTTATGATAAGTTTCTTTTTCTGTGTGACTTATTTCACTTAGAATCATCGTACCTGAATCCACCCATTTTGCTGCTACTGGTCTTATGACATTGATTTCATGGCTGAGGGGTATTCCATCGTACGTAATTACCACAATTTTTTGAACCATGTTTATATTTTCTGGGATACTTAAGGTGTATCCAAGTTTAGGTCCTTGTATGCAGTGCAGCCCTAAATTTTGGGGTGGCTCTGTCTTATTGATTTTCAGTTTTCCCAAGGTATATTCCCTAGACTGGTAGTGCCCTTGGCTCTGTAGCTCTGTTCTTTACTTGTTTTAGGGAACAGAATGCACTCCTCCAGAGAGGCAGTTGGCAATTTACATCCCGCCCATCAGCATAACAAGGCTCCCTGTTCTCCAGGGCCTGTCTTGCCTTTCTTGTTCTTACACATTTTGTGGATGTCCCTTTTGACCGGTGGGAAGTGATACTTCTTTGTAGTGCAGATTTGCATTGCCCGCTTGCTTGCTTGGCCAAAAAGGGCGTATGCGTTTTCTCCTGAATATATTCAGGAGAAAACGCATACGCCCTTTTTGGCCAAGTGCATCATTGTCGAAGTTGTGCCCCTCTTCCTGTGCTTTAAAGGTGATTCCAACGTACCTCTTGAAATCTGTTTCCTGCTATTCTGCCTCACTTTCAAGTCCGCCTCGTTGCCTTCCGTCAACAGATTTTTGGACGATAGTTGTCCTTTATTACTCGGCCAGTTTGTGAATTGCTGTGTCCCTGAGCTCCATTTTTCAACTCGTTTTTGGAGAGCTGACCGCAAGTCCAAAATTTTGGTTCCGGACCTATACTGGTTCCCGGTGGGTGGCTGAGAATTTGGTTAATTCTTCTTCCTGCCGGGAAATTACAGTGATATGTGCCCATCCAAATGCCTAACAGCTACTCTCTCATTGGTTCTCCCTCTTCCCTTTCATCCTCTGCCAAATTGGCAACCTGTGCGAACCAAGAGGTTAAAGGGGCTGTCTCTCCAAGTTGGGAGGTTGATAGTAAAGCAGACGGAAAGTCAAACCGGAGCACCAGGAGAGGGACTATTCGTTGAGTTTTAGAAACCTTTCGTATTCACAGTGTGTCCGTTCTCTAGGTTTCCCACACATGTTATAGCTGTAGTAATATTCCCTTCAACCTGGAGAGTTCGGACCCATGGAATGGGTGCCATGCATTATTGCTTTAAAGGGTCTGCATTTGCTCACCCAATCTCACCAATCGTCTCAGTCCCAAGTGTCCCTCCTTATGCCACATCCAGCTGTCGTTGTAGATAGGGTCATTCCAGCTTTCATCAGAGACCCTGAAGGAATTGTAAAGAATTTCCCAGTTTTTTTGTTTTGTTTTTGAAATTCCTCTTTATAGTGGGTTTGAGCTGATTCTCGCTGCCATGTTTATGCCAGTCTAGACACACTTGATTCCCTTACGGAGACATATCAATACATAGGTTTTAAGATTATTACTAGTCAGATATTTTCCTCTGCGGGAAATATGGGGTTTTGAGTCCCTTTAACTGAGGAAGGTGTAGGTCTTGTCTATTCCATAGTTGGTTTTTGGAACGGTACCTGTGCTTATATCAAACTCTGGTTTTATGCATCACCCCACCTCTTCTTCCCCCTTAAGCAGGTATAAGAGTGTTTTCTAAATGTGAGACACTGTTCTCTTTCCTAACTCAGTTCAAGTGTAGCCATGTTTACAGGATCTTCATAAGTGATATCTTATGATAAGTTTCTTTTTCTGTGTTACTTATTTCACTTAGAATCATCGTACCTGAATCCACCCATTTTGCTGCTACTGGTCTTATGACATTGATTTCATGGCTGAGGGATATTCCATCGTACGTAAGTACCACAATTTTTTGAACCATGTTTATATTTTCTGGGATACTTAAGGTGTATCAAAGTTGAGGTCCTTGTATGCAGTGCAGCCCTAAATTTTGGGGTGGCTCTGTCTTATTGATTTTCAGTTTTCCCAAGGTATATTCCCTAGACTGGTAGTGCCCTTGGCTCTGTAGCTCTGTTCTTTACTTGTTGTAGGGAACAGAATGCACTCCTCCAGAGAGGCAGTTGGCAATTTACATCCCGCCCATCAGCATAACAAGGCTCCCTGTTCTCCAGGGCCTGTCTTGCCTTTCTTGTTCTTACACATTTTGTGGATGTCCCTTTTGACCGGTGGGAAGTGATACTTCTTTGTAGTGCAGATTTGCATTGCCCGCTTGCTTGCTTGGCCAAAAAGGGCGTATGCGTTTTCTCCTGAATATATTCAGGAGAAAACGCATACGCCCTTTTTGGCCAAGTGCATCATTGTCGAAGTTGTGCCCCTCTTCCTGTGCTTTAAAGGCGATTCCAACGTACCTCTTGAAATCTGTTTCCTGCTATTCTGCCTCGCTTTCAAGTCCGCCTCGTTGCCTTCCGTCAACAGATTTTTGGACGATAGTTGTCCTTTATTACTCGGCCAGTTTGTGAATTGCTGTGTCCCTGAGCTCCATTTTTCAACTCGTTTTTGGAGAGCTGACCGCAAGTCCAAAATTTTGGTTCAGGACCTATACTGGTTCCCGGTGGGTGGCTGAGAATTTGGTTAATTCTTCTTCCTGCCGGGAAATTACACTGATATGTGCCCATCCAAATGCCTAACAGCTACTCTCTCATTGGTTCTCCCTCTTCCCTTTCATCCTCTGCCAAATTGGAAACCTGTGCGAACCAAGAGGTTAAAGGGGCTGTCTCTCCAAGTTGGGAGGTTGATAGTAAAGCAGACGGAAAGTCAAACCGGAGCACCAGGAGAGGGACTATTCGTTGAGTTTTAGAAACCTTTCGTATTCACAGTGTGTCCGTTCTCTAGGTTTCCCGCACATGTTATAGCTGTAGTAATATTCCCTTCATCCTGGAGAGTTCGGACCCATGGAATGGGTGCCATGCATTATTGCTTTAAAGGGTCTGCATTTGCTCACCCAATCTCACCAATCGTCTCAGTCCCAAGTGTCCCTCCTTATGCCACATCCAGCTGTCGTTGTAGATAGGGTCATTCCAGCTTTCATCAGACACCCCGAAGGAATTGTAAAGAATTTCCCAGTTTTTTTGTTTTGTTTTTTAAATTCCTTTTTATAGTGGCTTTGAGCTGATTCTCGCTGCCATGTTTATGCCAGTCTAGACACACTTGATTCCCTTACGGAGACATATCAATACATAGGTTTTAAGATTCTTACTAGTCAGATATTTTCCTCTGCGGGAAATATGGGGTTTTGAGTCCCTTTCACTGAGGACGGTGTAGGTCTTGTCTATTCCATAGTTGGTTTTTGGAACGGTACCTGTGCTTATATCAAACTCTGGTTTTATGCATCACCCCACCTCTCCTTCCCCCTTAAGCAGGTATAAGAGTGTTTTCTAAATGTGAGACACTGTTCTCTTTCTAACTCAGTTCAAGTGTAGCCATGTTTACAGGATCTTCATAAGTGATATCTTATGATAAGTTTCTTTTTCTGTGTGACTTATTTAACTTAGAATCATCGTACCTGAATCCACCCATTTTGCTGCTACTGGTCTTATGACATTGATTTCATGGCTGAGGGATATTCCATCGTACGTAAGTACCACAATTTTTTGAACCATGTTTATATTTTCTGGGATACTTAAGGTGTATCCAAGTTGAGGTCCTTGTATGCAGTGCAGCCCTAAATTTTGGGGTGGCTCTGTCTTATTGATTTTCAGTTTTCCCAAGGTATATTCCCTAGACTGGTAGTGCCCTTGGCTCTGTAGCTCTGTTCTTTACTTGTTTTAGGGAACAGAATGCACTCCTCCAGAGAGGCAGTTGGCAATTTACATCCCGCCCATCAGCATAACAAGGCTCCCTGTTCTCCAGGGCCTGTCTTGCCTTTCTTGTTCTTACACATTTTGTGGATGTCCCTTTTGACCGGTGGGAAGTGATACTTCTTTGTAGTGCAGATTTGCATTGCCCGCTTGCTTGCTTGGCCAAAAAGGGCGTATGCGTTTTCTCCTGAATATATTCAGGAGAAAACGCATACGCCCTTTTTGGCCAAGTGCGTCATTGTCGAAGTTGTGCCCCTCTTCCTGTGCTTTAAAGGCGATTCCAACGTACCTCTTGAAATCTGTTTCCTGCTATTCTGCCTCGCTTTCAAGTCCGCCTCGTTGCCTTCCCTCAACAGATTTTTGGACGATAGTTGTCCTTTATTACTCGGCCATTTTGTGAATTGCTGTGCCCCTGAGCTCCATTTTTCAACTCGTTTTTGGTGAGCTGACCGCAAGTCCAAAATTTTGGTTCAGGACCTATACTGGTTCCCGGTGGGTGGCTGAGAATTTGGTTAATTCTTCTTCCTGCCGGGAAATTACAGTGATATGTGCCCGTCCAAATGCCTAACAGCTACTCTCTCATTGGTTCTCCCTCTTCCCTTTCATCCTCTGCCAAATTGGCAACCTGTGCGAACCAAGAGGATAAAGGGGCTGTCTCTCCAAGTTGGGAGGTTGATAGTAAAGCAGACGGAAAGTCAAACCGGAGCACCAGGAGAGGGACTATTCGTTGAGTTTTAGAAACATTTCGTATTCACAGTGTGTCCGTTCTCTAGGTTTCCCGCACATGTTATAGCTGTAGTAATATTCCCTTCAACCTGGAGAGTTCGGACCCATGGAATGGGTGCCATGCATTATTGCTTTAAAGGGTCTGCATTTGCTCACCCAATCTCACCAATCGTCTCAGTCCCAAGTGTCCCTCCTTATGCCACATCCAGCTGTCGTTGTAGATAGGGTCATTCCAGCTTTCATCAGAGACCCTGAAGGAATTGTAAAGAATTTCCCAGTTTTTTTGTTTTGTTTTTGAAATTCCTTTTTATAGTGGGTTTGAGCTGATTCTCGCTGCCATGTTTATGCCAGTCTAGACACACTTGATTCCCTTACGGAGGCATATCAATACATAGGTTTTAAGATTCTTACTAGTCAGATATTTTCCTCTGCGGGAAATATGGGGTTTTGAGTCCCTTTCACTGAGGAAGGTGTAGGTCTTGTCTATTCCATAGTTTGTTTTTGGAACGGTACCTGTGCTTATATCAAACTCTGGTTTTATGCATCACCCCACCTCTCCTTCCCCCTTAAGCAGGTATAAGAGTGTTTTCTAAATGTGAGACACTGTTCTCTTTCCTAACTCAGTTCAAGTGTAGCCATGTTTACAGGATCTTCATAAGTGATATCTTATGATAAGTTTCTTTTTCTGTGTGACTTATTTCACTTAGAATCATCGTACCTGAATCCACCCATTTTGCTGCTACTGGTCTTATGACATTGATTTCATGGCTGAGGGATATTCCATCGTACGTAAGTACCACAATTTTTTGAACCATGTTTATATTTTCTGGGATACTTAAGGTGTATCCAAGTTGAGGTCCTTGTATGCAGTGCAGCCCTAAATTTTGGGGTGGCTCTGTCTTATTGATTTTCAGTTTTCCCAAGGTATATTCCCTAGACTGGTAGTGCCCTTGGCTCTGTAGCTCTGTTCTTTACTTGTTTTAGGGAACAGAATGCACTCCTCCAGAGAGGCAGTTGGCAATTTACATCCCGCCCATCAGCATAACAAGGCTCCCTGTTCTCCAGGGCCTGTCTTGCCTTTCTTGTTCTTACACATTTTGTGGATGTCCCTTTTGACCGGTGGGAAGTGATACTTCTTTGTAGTGCAGATTTGCATTGCCCGCTTGCTTGCTTGGCCAAAAAGGGCGTATGTGTTTTCTCCTGAATATATTCAGGAGAAAACGCATACGCCCTTTTTGGCCAAGTGCGTCATTGTCGAAGTTGTGCCCCTCTTCCTGTGCTTTAAAGGCGATTCCAACGTACCTCTTGAAATCTGTTTCCTGCTATTCTGCCTCACATTCAAGTCCGCCTCGTTGCCTTCCCTCAACAGATTTTTGGACGATAGTTGTCCTTTATTACTCGGCCAGTTTGTGAATTGCTGTGCCCCTGAGCTCCATTTTTCAACTCGTTTTTTGTGAGCTGACCGCAAGTCCAAATTTTGGTTCAGGACCTATACTGGTTCCCAGTGGGTGGCTGAGAATTTGGTTAATTCTTCTTCCTGCCGGGAAATTACAGTGATATGTGCCCGTCCAAATGCCTAACAGCTACTCTCTCATTGGTTCTCCCTCTTCCCTTTCATCCTCTGGCAAATTGGCAACCTGTGCGAACCAAGAGGTTAAAGGGGCTGTCTCTCCAAGTTGGGAGGTTGATAGTAAAGCAGACGGAAAGTCAAACCGGAGCACCAGGAGAGGGACTATTCGTTGAGTTTTAGAAACCTTTCGTATTCACAGTGTGTCCGTTCTCTAGGTTTCCCGCACATGTTATAGCTGTAGTAATATTCCCTTCAACCTGGAGAGTTCGGACCCATGGAATGGGTGCCATGCATTATTGCTTTAAAGGGTCTGCATTTGCTCACCCAATCTCACCAATCGTCTCAGTCCCAAGTGTCCCTCCTTATGCCACATCCAGCTGTCGTTGTAGATAGGGTCATTCCAGCTTTCATCAGACACCCCGAAGGAATTGTAAAGAATTTCCCTGTTTTTTTGTTTTGTTTTTGAAATTCCTTTTTATAGTGGGTTTGAGCTGATTCTCGCTGCCATGTTTATGCCAGTCTAGACACACTTGATTCCCTTACGGAGACATATCAATACATAGGTTTTAAGATTCTTACTAGTCAGATATTTTCCTCTGCGGGAAATATGGGGTTTTGAGTCCCTTTCACTGAGGACGGTGTAGGTCTTGTCTATTCCATAGTTGGTTTTTGGAACGGTACCTGTGCTTATATCAAACTCTGGTTTTATGCATCACCCCACCTCTCCTTCCCCCTTAAGCAGGTATAAGAGTGTTTTCTAAATGTGAGACACTGTTCTCTTTCTAACTCAGTTCAAGTGTAGCCATGTTTACAGGATCTTCATAAGTGATATCTTATGATAAGTTTCTTTTTCTGTGTGACTTATTTCACTTAGAATCATCGTACCTGAATCCACCCATTTTGCTGCTACTGGTCTTATGACATTGATTTCATTGCTGAGGGATATTCCATCGTACGTAAGTACCACAATTTTTTGAACCATGTTTATATTTTCTGGGATACTTAAGGTGTATCCAAGTTGAGGTCCTTGTATGCAGTGCAGCCCTAAATTTTGGGGTGGCTCTGTCTTATTGATTTTCAGTTTTCCCAAGGTATATTCCCTAGACTGGTAGTGCCCTTGGCTCTGTAGCTCTGTTCTTTACTTGTTTTAGGGAACAGAATGCACTCCTCCAGAGAGGCAGTTGGCAATTTACATCCCGCCCATCAGCATAACAAGGCTCCCTGTTCTCCAGGGCCTGTCTTGCCTTTCTTGTTCTTACACATTTTGTGGATGTCCCTTTTGACTGGTGGGAAGTGATACTTCTTTGTAGTGCAGATTTGCATTGCCCGCTTGCTTGCTTGGCCAAAAAGGGCGTATGCGTTTTCTCCTGAATATATTCAGGAGAAAACGCATACGCCCTTTTTGGCCAAGTGCGTCATTGTCGAAGTTGTGCCCCTCTTCCTGTGCTTTAAAGGCGATTCCAACGTACCTCTTGAAATCTGTTTCCTGCTATTCTGCCTCGCTTTCAAGTCCGCCTCGTTGCCTTCCCTCAACAGATTTTTGGACGATAGTTGTCCTTTATTACTCGGCCAGTTTGTGAATTGCTGTGCCCCTGAGCTCCATTTTTCAAATCGTTTTTGGTGAGCTGACCGCAAGTCCAAAATTTTGGTTCAGGACCTATACTGGTTCCCGGTGGGTGGCTGAGAATTTGGTTAATTCTTCTTCCTGCCGGGAAATTACAGTGATATGTGCCCGTCCAAATGCCTAACAGCTACTCTCTCATTGGTTCTCCCTCTTCCCTTTCATCCTCTGCCAAATTGGCAACCTGTGCGAACCAAGAGGTTAAAGGGGCTGTCTCTCCAAGTTGGGAGGTTGATAGTAAAGCAGACGGAAAGTCAAACCGGAGCACCAGGAGAGGGACTATGCGTTGAGTTTTAGAAACCTTTCGTATTCACAGTGTGTCCGTTCCCTAGGTTTCCCGCACATGTTATAGCTGTAGTAATATTCCCTTCAACCTGGAGAGTTCGGACCCATGGAATGGGTGCCATGCATTATTGCTTTAAAGGGTCTGCATTTGCTCACCCAATCTCACCAATCGTCTCAGTCCCAAGTGTCCCTCCTTATGCCACATCCAGCTGTCATTGTAGATATGGTCATTCCAGCTTTCATCAGAGACACTGAAGGAATTGTAAAGAATTTCCCAGTTTTTTTGTTTTGTTTTTGAAATTCCTTTTTATAGTGGGTTTGAGCTGATTCTCGCTGCCATGTTTATGCCAGTCTAGACACACTTGATTCCCTTACGGAGACATATCAATACATAGGTTTTAAGATTCTTACTAGTCAGATATTTTCCTCTGCGGGAAATATGGGGTTTTCAGTCCCTTTCACTGAGGAAGGTGTAGGTCTTGTCTATTCCATAGTTGGTTTTTGGAACGGTACCTGTGCTTATATCAAACTCTGGTTTTATGCATCACCCCACCTCTCCTTCCCCCTTAAGCAGGTATAAGAGTGTTTTCTAAATGTGAGACACTGTTCTCTTTCCTAACTCAGTTCAAGTGTAGCCATGTTTACAGGATCTTCATAAGTGATATCTTATGATAAGTTTCTTTTTCTGTGTGACTTATTTCACTTAGAATCATCGTACCTGAATCCACCCATTTTGCTGCTACTGGTCTTATGACATTGATTTCATGGCTGAGGGATATTCCATCGTACGTAAGTACCACAATTTTTTGAACCATGTTTATATTTTCTGGGATACTTAAGGTGTATCCAAGTTGGGGTCCTTGTATGCAGTGCAGCCCTAAATTTTGGGGTGGCTCTGTCTTATTGATTTTCAGTTTTCCCAAGGTATATTCCCTAGACTGGTAGTGCCCTTGGCTCTGTAGCTCTGTTCTTTACTTGTTGTAGGGAACAGAATGCACTCCTCCAGAGAGGCAGTTGGCAATTTACATCCCGCCCATCAGCATAACAAGGCTCCCTGTTCTCCAGGGCCTGTCTTGCCTTTCTTGTTCTTACACATTTTGTGGATGTCCCTTTTGACCGGTGGGAAGTGATACTTCTTTGTAGTGCAGATTTGCATTGCCCGCTTGCTTGCTTGGCCAAAAAGGGCGTATGCGTTTTCTCCTGAATATATTCAGGAGAAAACGCATACGCCCTTTTTGGCCAAGTGCGTCATTGTCGAAGTTGTGCCCCTCTTCCTGTGCTTTAAAGGCGATTCCAACGTACCTCTTGAAATCTGTTTCCTGCTATTCTGCCACGCTTTCAAGTCCGCCTCGTTGCCTTCCCTCATCAGATTTTTGGACGATAGTTGTCCTTTATTACTCGGCCAGTTTGTGAATTGCTGTGCCCCTGAGCTCCATTTTTCAACTCGTTTTTGGTGAGCTGACCGCAAGTCCAAAATTTTGGTTCAGGACCTATACTGGTTCCCGGTGGGTGGCTGAGAATTTGGTTAATTCTTCTTCCTGCCGGGAAATTACAGTGATATGTGCCCGTCCTAATGCCTAACAGCTACTCTCTCATTGGTTCTCCCTCTTCCCTTTCATCCTCTGCCAAATTGGCAACCTGTGCGAACCAAGAGGATAAAGGGGCTGTCTCTCCAAGTTGGGAGGTTGATAGTAAAGCAGACGGAAAGTCAAACCGGAGCACCAGGAGAGGGACTATTCATTGAGTTTTAGAAACCTTTCGTATTCACAGTGTGTCCGTTCTCTAGGTTTCCCGCACATGTTATAGCTGTAGTAATATTCCCTTCAACCTGGAGAGTTCGGACCCATGGAATGGGTGCCATGCATTATTGCTTTAAAGGGTCTGCATTTGCTCACCCAATCTCACCAATCGTCTCAGTCCCAAGTGTCCCTCCTTATGCCACATCCAGCTGTCGTTGTAGATAGGGTCATTCCAGCTTTCATCAGAGACCCTGAAGGAATTGTAAAGAATTTCCCAGTTTTTTTGTTTTGTTTTTGAAATTCCTTTTTATAGTGGGTTTGAGCTGATTCTCGCTGCCATGTTTATGCCAGTCTAGACACACTTGATTCCCTTACGGAGACATATCAATACATAGGTTTTAAGATTATTACTAGTCAGATATTTTCCTCTGCGGGAAATATGGGGTTTTGAGTCCCTTTCACTGAGGACGGTGTAGGTCTTGTCTATTCCATAGTTTGTTTTTGGAACTGTACCTGTGCTTATATCAAACTCTGGTTTTATGCATCACCCCACCTCTCCTTCCCCCTTAAGCAGGTATAAGAGTGTTTTCTAAATGTGAGACACTGTTCTCTTTCCTAACTCAGTTCAAGTGTAGCCATGTTTACAGGATCTTCATAAGTGATATCTTATGATAAGTTTCTTTTTCTGTGTGACTTATTTCACTTAGAATCATCGTACCTGAATCCACCCATTTTGCTGCTACTGGTCTTATGACATTGATTTCATGGCTGAGGGATATTCCATCGTACGTAAGTACCACAATTTTTTGAACCATGTTTATATTTTCTGGGATACTTAAGGTGTATCCAAGTTGGGGTCCTTGTATGCAGTGCAGCCCTAAATTTTGGGGTGGCTCTGTCTTATTGATTTTCAGTTTTCCCAAGGTATATTCCCTAGACTGGTAGTGCCCTTGGCTCTGTAGCTCTGTTCTTTACTTGTTGTAGGGAACAGAATGCACTCCTCCAGAGAGGCAGTTGGCAATTTACATCCCGCCCATCAGCATAACAAGGCTCCCTGTTCTCCAGGGCCTGTCTTGCCTTTCTTGTTCTTACACATTTTGTGGATGTCCCTTTTGACCGGTGGGAAATGATACTTCTTTGTAGTGCAGATTTGCATTGCCCGCTTGCTTGCTTGGCCAAAAAGGGCGTATGCGTTTTCTCCTGAATATATTCAGGAGAAAACGCATACGCCCTTTTTGGCCAAGTGCATCATTGTCGAAGTTGTGCCCCTCTTCCTGTGCTTTAAAGGCGATTCCAACGTACCTCTTGAAATCTGTTTCCTGCTATTCTGCCTCGCTTTCAAGTCCGCCTCGTTGCCTTCCCTCAACAGATTTTTGGACGATAGTTGTCCTTTATTACTCGGCCAGTTTGTGAATTGCTGTGTCCCTGAGCTCCATTTTTCAACTCGTTTTTGGAGAGCTGACCGCAAGTCCAAAATTTTGGTTCAGGACCTATACTGGTTCCCGGTGGGTGGCTGAGAATTTGGTTAATTCTTCTTCCTGCCGGGAAATTACAGAGATATGTGCCCATCCAAATGCCTAACAGCTACTCTCTCATTGGTTCTCCCTCTTCCCTTTCATCCTCTGCCAAATTGGCAACCTGTGCGAACCAAGAGGTTAAAGGGGCTGTCTCTCCAAGTGGGGAGGTTGATAGTAAAGCAGCCGGAAAGTCAAACCGGAGCACCAGGAGAGGGACTATTCGTTGAGTTTTAGAAACCTTTCGTATTCACAGTGTGTCCGTTCTCTAGGTTTCCCGCACATGTTATAGCTGTAGTAATATTCCCTTCAACCTGGAGAGTTCGGACCCATGGAATGGGTGCCATGCATTATTGCTTTAAAGGGTCTGCATTTGCTCACCCAATCTCACCAATCGTCTCAGTCCCAAGTGTCCCTCCTTATGCCACATCCAGCTGTCGTTGTAGATAGGGTCATTCCAGCTTTCATCAGACACCCCGAAGGAATTGTAAAGAATTTCCCAGTTTTTTGTTTTGTTTTTGAAATTCCTTTTTATAGTGGGTTTGAGCTGATTCTCGCTGCCATGTTTATGCCAGTCTAGACACACTTGATTCCCTTACGGAGACATATCAATACATAGGTTTTAAGATTCTTACTAGTCAGATATTTTCCTCTGCGGGAAATATGGGGTTTTGAGTCCCTTTCACTGAGGACGGTGTAGGTCTTGTCTATTCCATAGTTGGTTTTTGGAACGGTACCTGTGCTTATATCAAACTCTGGTTTTATGCATCACCCCACCTCTCCTTCCCCCTTAAGCAGGTATAAGAGTGTTTTCTAAATGTGAGACACTGTTCTCTTTCCTAACTCAGTTCAAGTGTAGCCATGTTTACAGGATCTTCATAAGTGATATCTTATGATAAGTTTCTTTTTCTGTGTGACTTATTTCACTTAGAATCATCGTACCTAAATCCACCCATTTTGCTGCTACTGGTCTTATGACATTGATTTCATGGCTGAGGGATATTCCATCGTACGTAAGTACCACAATTTTTTGAACCATGTTTATATTTTCTGGGATACTTAAGGTGTATCCAAGTTCAGGTCCTTGTATGCAGTGCAGCCCTAAATTTTGGGTTGGCTCTGTCTTATTGATTTTCAGTTTTCCCAAGGTATATTCCCTAGACTGGAAGTGCCCTTGGCTCTGTAGCTCTGTTCTTTACTTGTTTTAGGGAACAGAATGCACTCCTCCAGAGAGGCAGTTGGCAGTTTACATCCCGCCCATCAGCATAACAAGGCTCCCTGTTCTCCAGGGCCTGTCTTGCCTTTCTTGTTCTTACACATTTTGTGGATGTCCCTTTTGAACGGTGGGAAGTGATACTTCTTTGTAGTGCAGATTTGCATTGCCCGCTTGCTTGCTTGGCCAAAAAGGGCGTATGAGTTTTCTCCTGAATATATTCAGGAGAAAACGCATACGCCCTTTTTGGCCAAGTGCATCATTGTCGAAGTTGTGCCCCTCTTCCTGTGCTTTAAAGGCGATTCCAACGTACCTCTTGAAATCTGTTTCCTGCTATTCTGCCTCGCTTTCAAGTCCGCCTCGTTGCCTTCCCTCAACAGATTTTTGGACGATAGTTGTCCTTTATTACTCAGCCAGTTTGTGAATTGCTGTGCCCCTGAGCTCCATTTTTCAACTCGTTTTTGGTGAGCTGACCGCAAGTCCAAAATTTTGGTTCAGGACCTATACTGGTTCCCGGTGGGTGGCTGAGAATTTGGTTAATTCTTCTTCCTGCCGGGAAATTACAGTGATATGTGCCCGTCCAAATGCCTAACAGCTACTCTCTCATTGGTTCTCCCTCTTCCCTTTCATCCTCTGCCAAATTGGCAACCTGTGCGAACCAAGAGGTTAAAGGGGCTGTCTCTCCAAGTTGGGAGGTTGATAGTAAAGCAGACGGAAAGTCAAACCGGAGCACCAGGAGAGGGACTATTCGTTGAGTTTTAGAAACCTTTCGTATTCACAGTGTGTCCGTTCTCTAGGTTTCCCGCACATGTTATAGCTGTAGTAATATTCCCTTCAACCTGGAGAGTTCGGACCCATGGAATGGGTGCCATGCATTATTGCTTTAAAGGGTCTGCATTTGCTCACCCAATCTCACCAATCGTCTCAGTCCCAAGTGTCCCTCCTTATGCCACATCCAGCTGTCATTGTAGATAGGGTCATTCCAGCTTTCATCAGAGACCCTGAAGGAATTGTAAAGAATTTCCCAGTTTTTTTGTTTTGTTTTTGAAATTCCTTTTTATAGTGGGTTTGAGCTGATTCTCGCTGCCATGTTTATGCCAGTCTAGACACACTTGATTCCCTTACGGAGACAAATCAATACATAGGTTTTAAAATTCTTACTAGTCATATATTTTCCTCTGCGGGAAATATGGGGTTTTGAGTCCCTTTCACGGAGGAAGGTGTAGGTCTTGTCTATTCCATAGTTGGTTTTTGGAACGGTACCTGTGCTTATATCAAACTCTGGTTTTATGCATCACCCCACCTCTCCTTCCCCCTTAAGCAGGTATAAGAGTGTTTTCTAAATGTGAGACACTGTTCTCTTTCATAACTCAGTTCAAGTGTAGCCATGTTTACAGGATCTTCATAAGTGATATCTTATGATAAGTTTCTTTTTCTGTGTGACTTATTTCACTTAGAATCATCGTACCTGAATCCACCCATTTTGCTGCTACTGGTCTTATGACATTGATTTCATGGCTGAGGGATATTCCATCGTACGTAAGTACCACAATTTTTTGAACCATGTTTATATTTTCTGGGATACTTAAGTTGTATCCAAGTTGAGGTCCTTGTATGCAGTGCAGCCCTAAATTTTGGGGTGGCTCTGTCTTATTGATTTTCAGTTTTCCCAAGGTATATTCCCTAGACTGGTAGTGCCCTTGGCTCTGTAGCTCTGTTCTTTACTTGTTTTAGGGAACAGAATGCACTCCTCCAGAGAGGCAGTTGGCAATTTACATCCCACCCATCAGCATAACAAGGCTCCCTGTTCTCCAGGGCCTGTCTTGCCTTTCTTGTTCTTACACATTTTGTGGATGTCCCTTTTGACCGGTGGGAAGTGATACTTCTTTGTAGTGCAGATTTGCATTGCCCGCTTGCTTGCTTGGCCAAAAAGGGCGTATGCGTTTTCTCCTGAATATATTCAGGAGAAAAGGCATACGCCCATTTTGGCCAAGTGCGTCATTGTCGAAGTTGTGCCCCTCTTCCTGTGCTTTAAAGGCGATTCCAACGTACCTCTTGAAATCTGTTTCCTGCTATTCTGCCTCACTTTCAAGTCCGCCTCGTTGCCTTCCCTCAACAGATTTTTGGACGATAGTTGTCCTTTATTACTCGGCCAGATTGTGAATTGCTATGCCCCTGAGCTCCATTTTTCAACTCGTTTTTGGTGAGCTGACCGCAAGTCCAAAATTTTGGTTCAGGACCTATACTGGTTCCCGGTGGGTGGCTGAGAATTTGGTTAATTCTTCTTCCTGCCGGGAAATTAAAGTGATATGTGCCCGTCCAAATGCCTAACAGCTACTCTCTCATTGGTTCTCCCTCTTCCCTTTCATCCTCTGCCAAATTGGCAACCTGTGCGAACCAAGAGGTTAAAGGGGCTGTCTCTCCAAGTTGGGAGGTTGATAGTAAAGCAGACGGAAAGTCAAACCGGAGCACCAGGAGAGGGACTATGCGTTGAGTTTTAGAAACCTTTCGTATTCACAGTGTGTCCGTTCTCTAGGTTTCCCGCACATGTTATAGCTGTAGTAATATTCCCTTCAACCTGGAGAGTTCGGACCCATGGAATGGGTGCCATGCATTATTGCTTTAAAGGGTCTGCATTTGCTCACCCAATCTCACCAATCGTCTCAGTCCCAAGTGTCCCTCCTTATGCCACATCCAGCTGTCGTTGTAGATAGGGTCATTCCAGCTTTCATCAGAGACCCTGAAGGAATTGTAAAGAATTTCCCAGTTTTTTTGTTTTGTTTTTGAAATTCCTTTTTATAGTGGGTTTGAGCTGATTCTCGCTGCCATGTTTATGCCAGTCTAGACACACTTGATTCCCTTATGGAGACATATCAATACATAGGTTTTAAGATTCTTACTAGTCAGATATTTTCCTCTGCGGGAAATATGTGGTTTTGAGTCCCTTTCGCTGAGGACGGTGTAGGTCTTGTCTATTCCATAGTTAGTTTTTGGAACGGTACCTGTGCTTATATCAAACTCTGGTTTTATGCATCACCCCACCTCTCCTTCCCCCTTAAGCAGGTATAAGAGTGTTTTCTAAATGTGAGACACTGTTCTCTTTCCTAACTCAGTTCAAGTGTAGCCATGTTTACAGGATCTTCATAAGTGATATCTTATGATAAGTTTCTTTTTCTGTGTGACTTATTTCACTTAGAATCATCGTACCTGAATCCACCCATTTTGCTGCTACTGGTCTTATGACATTGATTTCATGGCTGAGGGGTATTCCAACGTATGTAAGTACCACAATTTTTTGAACCATGTTTATATTTTCTGGGATACTTAAGGTGTATCCAAGTTGAGGTCCTTGTATGCAGTGCAGCCCTAAATTTTGGGGTGGCTCTGTCTTATTGATTTTCAGTTTTCCCAAGGTATATTCCCTAGACTGGTAGTGCCCTTGGCTCTGTAGCTCTGTTCTTTACTTGTTTTAGGGAACAGAATGCACTCCTCCAGAGAGGCAGTTGGCAATTTACATCCCGCCCATCAGCATAACAAGGCTCCCTGTTCTCCAGGGCCTGTCTTGCCTTTCTTGTTCTTACACATTTTGTGGATGTCCCTTTTGACCGGTGGGAAGTGATACTTCTTTGTAGTGCAGATTTGCATTGCCCGCTTGCTTGCTTGGCCAAAAAGGGCGTATGCGTTTTCTCCTGAATATATTCAGGAGAAAACGCATACGCCCTTTTTGGCCAAGTGCATCATTGTCGAAGTTGTGCCCCTCTTCCTGTGCTTTAAAGGCGATTCCAACGTACCTCTTGAAATCTGTTTCCTGCTATTCTGCCTCGCTTTCAAGTCCGCCTCGTTGCCTTCCCTCAACAGATTTTTGGACGATAGTTGTCCTTTATTACTCGGCCAGTTTGTGAATTGCTGTGCCCCTGAGCTCCATTTTTCAACTCGTTTTTGGTGAGCTGACCGCAAGTCCAAAATTTTGGTTCAGGACCTATACTGGTTCCCGGTGGGTGGCTGAGAATTTGGTTAATTCTTCTTCCTGCCGGGAAATTACAGTGATATGTGCCCGTCCAAATGCCTAACAGCTACTCTCTCATTGGTTCTCCCTCTTCCCTTTCATCCTCTGCCAAATTGGCAACCTGTGCGAACCAAGAGGTTAAAGGGGCTGTCTCTCCAAGTTGGGAGGTTGATAGTAAAGCAGCCGGAAAGTCAAACCGGAGCACCAGGAGAGGGTTTATTCTTTGAGTTTTAGAAACCTTTCGTATTCACAGTGTGTCCGTTCTCTAGGTTTCCCGCACATGTTATAGCTGTAGTAATATTCCCTTCAACCTGGAGAGTTCGGACCCATGGAATGGGTGCCATGGATTATTGCTTTAAAGGGTCTGCATTTGCTCACCCAATCTCACCAATCGTCTCAGTCCCAAGTGTCCCTCCTTATGCCACATCCAGCTGTCGTTGTAGATAGGGTCATTCCAGCTTTCATCAGAGACCCTGAAGGAATTGTAAAGAATTTCCCAGTTTTTTTGTTTTGTTTTTGAAATTCCTTTTTATAGTGGGTTTGAGCTGATTCTCGCTGCCATGTTTATGCCAGTCTAGACACACTTGATTCCCTTACGGAGACATATCAATACATAGGTTTTAAGATTATTACTAGTCAGATATTTTCCTCTGCGGGAAATATGGGGTTTTGAGTCCCTTTCACTGAGGAAGGTGTAGGTCTTGTCTATTCCATAGTTTGTTTTTGGAACTGTACCTGTGCTTATATCAAACTCTGGTTTTATGCATCACCCCACCTCTCCTTCCCCCTTAAGCAGGTATAAGAGTGTTTTCTAAATGTGAGACACTGTTCTCTTTCCTAACTCAGTTCAAGTGTAGCCATGTTTACAGGATCTTCATAAGTGATATCTTATGATAAGTTTCTTTTTCTGTGTGACTTATTTCACTTAGAATCATCGTACCTGAATCCACCCATTTTGCTGCTACTGGTCTTATGACATTGATTTCATGGCTGAGGGATATTCCATCGTACGTAAGTACCACAATTTTTTGAACCATGTTTATATTTTCTGGGATACTTAAGGTGTATCCAAGTTGGGGTCCTTGTATGCAGTGCAGCCCTAAATTTTGGGGTGGCTCTGTCTTATTGATTTTCAGTTTTCCCAAGGTATATTCCCTAGACTGGTAGTGCCCTTGGCTCTGTAGCTCTGTTCTTTACTTGTTGTAGGGAACAGAATGCACTCCTCCAGAGAGGCAGTTGGCAATTTACATCCCGCCCATCAGCATAACAAGGCTCCCTGTTCTCCAGGGCCTGTCTTGCCTTTCTTGTTCTTACACATTTTGTGGATGTCCCTTTTGACCGGTGGGAAATGATACTTCTTTGTAGTGCAGATTTGCATTGCCCACTTGCTTGCTTGGCCAAAAAGGGCGTATGCGTTTTCTCCTGAATATATTCAGGAGAAAACGCATACGCCCTTTTTGGCCAAGTGCATCATTGTCGAAGTTGTGCCCCTCTTCCTGTGCTTTAAAGGCGATTCCAACGTACCTCTTGAAATCTGTTTCCTGCTATTCTGCCTCGCTTTCAAGTCCGCCTCGTTGCCTTCCCTCAACAGATTTTTGGACGATAGTTGTCCTTTATTACTCGGCCAGTTTGTGAATTGCTGTGTCCCTGAGCTCCATTTTTCAACTCGTTTTTGGAGAGCTGACCGCAAGTCCAAAATTTTGGTTCAGGACCTATACTGGTTCCCGGTGGGTGGCTGAGAATTTGGTTAATTCTTCTTCCTGCCGGGAAATTACAGAGATATGTGCCCATCCAAATGCCTAACAGCTACTCTCTCATTGGTTCTCCCTCTTCCCTTTCATCCTCTGCCAAATTGGCAACCTGTGCGAACCAAGAGGTTAAAGGGGCTGTCTCTCCAAGTTGGGAGGTTGATAGTAAAGCAGCCGGAAAGTCAAACCGGAGCACCAGGAGAGGGACTATTCGTTGAGTTTTAGAAACCTTTCGTATTCACAGTGTGTCCGTTCTCTAGGTTTCCCGCACATGTTATAGCTGTAGTAATATTCCCTTCAACCTGGAGAGTTCGGACCCATGGAATGGGTGCCATGCATTATTGCTTTAAAGGGTCTGCATTTGCTCACCCAATCTCACCAATCGTCTCAGTCCCAAGTGTCCCTCCTTATGCCACATCCAGCTGTCATTGTAGATAGGGTCATTCCAGCTTTCATCAGACACCCCGAAGGAATTGTAAAGAATTTCCCAGTTTTTTGTTTTGTTTTTGAAATTCCTTTTTATAGTGGGTTTGAGCTGATTCTCGCTGCCATGTTTATGCCAGTCTAGACACACTTGATTCCCTTACGGAGACATATCAATACATAGGTTTTAAGATTCTTACTAGTCAGATATTTTCCTCTGCGGGAAATATGGGGTTTTGAGTCCCTTTCACTGAGGACGGTGTAGGTCTTGTCTATTCCATAGTTGGTTTTTGGAACGGTACCTGTGCTTATATCAAACTCTGGTTTTATGCATCACCCCACCTCTCCTTCCCCCTTAAGCAGGTATAAGAGTGTTTTCTAAATGTGAGACACTGTTCTCTTTCCTAACTCAGTTCAAGTGTAGCCATGTTTACAGGATCTTCATAAGTGATATCTTATGATAAGTTTCTTTTTCTGTGTGACTTATTTCACTTAGAATCATCGTACCTGAATCCACCCATTTTGCTGCTACTGGTCTTATGACATTGATTTCATGGCTGAGGGATATTCCATCGTACGTAAGTACCACAATTTTTTGAACCATGTTTATATTTTCTGGGATACTTAAGGTGTATCCAAGTTCAGGTCCTTGTATGCAGTGCAGCCCTAAATTTTGGGTTGGCTCTGTCTTATTGATTTTCAGTTTTCCCAAGGTATATTCCCTAGACTGGAAGTGCCCTTGGCTCTGTAGCTCTGTTCTTTACTTGTTTTAGGGAACAGAATGCACTCCTCCAGAGAGGCAGTTGGCAGTTTACATCCCGCCCATCAGCATAACAAGGCTCCCTGTTCTCCAGGGCCTGTCTTGCCTTTCTTGTTCTTACACATTTTGTGGATGTCCCTTTTGACCGGTGGGAAGTGATACTTCTTTGTAGTGCAGATTTGCATTGCCCGCTTGCTTGCTTGGCCAAAAAGGGCGTATGAGTTTTCTCCTGAATATATTCAGGAGAAAACGCATACGCCCTTTTTGGCCAAGTGCATCATTGTCGAAGTTGTGCCCCTCTTCCTGTGCTTTAAAGGCGATTCCAACGTACCTCTTGAAATCTGTTTCCTGCTATTCTGCCTCGCTTTCAAGTCCGCCTCGTTGCCTTCCCTCAACAGATTTTTGGACGATAGTTGTCCTTTATTACTCAGCCAGTTTGTGAATTGCTGTGCCCCTGAGCTCCATTTTTCAACTCGTTTTTGGTGAGCTGACCGCAAGTCCAAAATTTTGGTTCAGGACCTATACTGGTTCCCGGTGGGTGGCTGAGAATTTGGTTAATTCTTCTTCCTGCCGGGAAATTACAGTGATATGTGCCCGTCCAAATGCCTAACAGCTACTCTCTCATTGGTTCTCCCTCTTCCCTTTCATCCTCTGCCAAATTGGCAACCTGTGCGAACCAAGAGGTTAAAGGGGCTGTCTCTCCAAGTTGGGAGGTTGATAGTAAAGCAGACGGAAAGTCAAACCGGAGCACCAGGAGAGGGACTATTCGTTGAGTTTTAGAAACCTTTCGTATTCACAGTGTGTCCGTTCTCTAGGTTTCCCGCACATGTTATAGCTGTAGTAATATTCCCTTCAACCTGGAGAGTTCGGACCCATGGAATGGGTGCCATGCATTATTGCTTTAAAGGGTCTGCATTTGCTCACCCAATCTCACCAATCGTCTCAGTCCCAAGTGTCCCTCCTTATGCCACATCCAGCTGTCGTTGTAGATAGGGTCATTCCAGCTTTCATCAGAGACCCTGAAGGAATTGTAAAGAATTTCCCAGTTTTTTTGTTTTGTTTTTGAAATTCCTTTTTATAGTGGGTTTGAGCTGATTCTCGCTGCCATGTTTATGCCAGTCTAGACACACTTGATTCCCTTACGGAGACAAATCAATACATAGGTTTTAAAATTCTTACTAGTCATATATTTTCCTCTGCGGGAAATATGGGGTTTTGAGTCCCTTTCACGGAGGAAGGTGTAGGTCTTGTCTATTCCATAGTTGGTTTTTGGAACGGTACCTGTGCTTATATCAAACTCTGGTTTTATGCATCACCCCACCTCTCCTTCCCCCTTAAGCAGGTATAAGAGTGTTTTCTAAATGTGAGACACTGTTCTCTTTCCTAACTCAGTTCAAGTGTAGCCATGTTTACAGGATCTTCATAAGTGATATCTTATGATAAGTTTCTTTTTCTGTGTGACTTATTTCACTTAGAATCATCGTACCTGAATCCACCCATTTTGCTGCTACTGGTCTTATGACATTGATTTCATGGCTGAGGGATATTCCATCGTACGTAAGTACCACAATTTTTTGAACCATGTTTATATTTTCTGGGATACTTAAGTTGTATCCAAGTTGAGGTCCTTGTATGCAGTGCAGCCCTAAATTTTGGGGTGGCTCTGTCTTATTGATTTTCAGTTTTCCCAAGGTATATTCCCTAGACTGGTAGTGCCCTTGGCTCTGTAGCTCTGTTCTTTCCTTGTTTTAGGGAACAGAATGCACTCCTCCAGAGAGGCAGTTGGCAATTTACATCCCACCCATCAGCATAACAAGGCTCCCTGTTCTCCAGGGCCTGTCTTGCCTTTCTTGTTCTTACACATTTTGTGGATGTCCCTTTTGACCGGTGGGAAGTGATACTTCTTTGTAGTGCAGATTTGCATTGCCCGCTTGCTTGCTTGGCCAAAAAGGGTGTATGCGTTTTCTCCTGAATATATTCAGGAGAAAAGGCATACGCCCATTTTGGCCAAGTGCGTCATTGTCGAAGTTGTGCCCCTCTTCCTGTGCTTTAAAGGCGATTCCAACGTACCTCTTGAAATCTGTTTCCTGCTATTCTGCCTCACTTTCAAGTCCGCCTCGTTGCCTTCCCTCAACAGATTTTTGGACGATAGTTGTCCTTTATTACTCGGCCAGATTGTGAATTGCTATGCCCCTGAGCTCCATTTTTCAACTCGTTTTTGGTGAGCTGACCGCAAGTCCAAAATTTTGGTTCAGGACCTATACTGGTTCCCGGTGGGTGGCTGAGAATTTGGTTAATTCTTCTTCCTGCCGGGAAATTAAAGTGATATGTGCCCGTCCAAATGCCTAACAGCTACTCTCTCATTGGTTCTCCCTCTTCCCTTTCATCCTCTGCCAAATTGGCAACCTGTGCGAACCAAGAGGTTAAAGGGGCTGTCTCTCCAAGTTGGGAGGTTGATAGTAAAGCAGACGGAAAGCCAAACCGGAGCACCAGGAGAGGGACTATGCGTTGAGTTTTAGAAACCTTTCGTATTCACAGTGTGTCCGTTCTCTAGGTTTCCCGCACATGTTATAGCTGTAGTAATATTCCCTTCAACCTGGAGAGTTCGGACCCATGGAATGGGTGCCATGCATTATTGCTTTAAAGGGTCTGCATTTGCTCACCCAATCTCACCAATCGTCTCAGTCCCAAGTGTCCCTCCTTATGCCACATCCAGCTGTCGTTGTAGATAGGGTCATTCCAGCTTTCATCAGAGACCCTGAAGGAATTGTAAAGAATTTCCCAGTTTTTTTGTTTTGTTTTTGAAATTCCTTTTTATAGTGGGTTTGAGCTGATTCTCGCTGCCATGTTTATGCCAGTCTAGACACACTTGATTCCCTTACGGAGACATATCAATACATAGGTTTTAAGATTCTTACTAGTCAGATATTTTCCTCTGCGGGAAATATGGGGTTTTGAGTCCCTTTCGCTGAGGACGGTGTAGGTCTTGTCTATTCCATAGTTAGTTTTTGGAACGGTACCTGTGCTTATATCAAACTCTGGTTTTATGCATCACCCCACCTCTCCTTCCCCCTTAAGCAGGTATAAGAGTGTTTTCTAAATGTGAGACACTGTTCTCTTTCCTAACTCAGTTCAAGTGTAGCCATGTTTACAGGATCTTCATAAGTGATATCTTATGATAAGTTTCTTTTTCTGTGTGACTTATTTCACTTAGAATCATCGTACCTGAATCCACCCATTTTGCTGCTACTGGTCTTATGACATTGATTTCATGGCTGAGGGGTATTCCAACGTATGTAAGTACCACAATTTTTTGAACCATGTTTATATTTTCTGGGATACTTAAGGTGTATCCAAGTTGAGGTCCTTGTATGCAGTGCAGCCCTAAATTTTGGGGTGGCTCTGTCTTATTAATTTTCAGTTTTCCCAAGGTATATTCCCTAGACTGGTAGTGCCCTTGGCTCTGTAGCTCTGTTCTTTACTTGTTTTAGGGAACAGAATGCACTCCTCCAGAGAGGCAGTTGGCAATTTACATCCCGCCCATCAGCATAACAAGGCTCCCTGTTCTCCAGGGCCTGTCTTGCCTTTCTTGTTCTTACACATTTTGTGGATGTCCCTTTTGACCGGTGGGAAGTGATACTTCTTTGTAGTGCAGATTTGCATTGCCCGCTTGCTTGCTTGGCCAAAAAGGGCGTATGCGTTTTCTCCTGAATATATTCAGGAGAAAACGCATACGCCCTTTTTGGCCAAGTGCATCATTGTCGAAGTTGTGCCCCTCTTCCTGTGCTTTAAAGGCGATTCCAACGTACCTCTTGAAATCTGTTTCCTGCTATTCTGCCTCGCTTTCAAGTCCGCCTCGTTGCCTTCCCTCAACAGATTTTTGGACGATAGTTGTCCTTTATTACTCGGCCAGTTTGTGAATTGCTGTGCCCCTGAGCTCCATTTTTCAACTCGTTTTTGGTGAGCTGACCGCAAGTCCAAAATTTTGGTTCAGGACCTATACTGGTTCCCGGTGGGTGGCTGAGAATTTGGTTAATTCTTCTTCCTGCCGGGAAATTACAGAGATATGTGCCCATCCAAATGCCTAACAGCTACTCTCTCATTGGTTCTCCCTCTTCCCTTTCATCCTCTGCCAAATTGGCAACCTGTGCGAACCAAGAGGTTAAAGGGGCTGTCTCTCCAAGTTGGGAGGTTGATAGTAAAGCAGCCGGAAAGTCAAACCGGAGCACCAGGAGAGGGACTATTCGTTGAGTTTTAGAAACCTTTCGTATTCACAGTGTGTCCGTTCTCTAGGTTTCCCGCACATGTTATAGCTGTAGTAATATTCCCTTCAACCTGGAGAGTTCGGACCCATGGAATGGGTGCCATGCATTATTGCTTTAAAGGGTCTGCATTTGCTCACCCAATCTCACCAATCGTCTCAGTCCCAAGTGTCCCTCCTTATGCCACATCCAGCTGTCGTTGTAGATAGGGTCATTCCAGCTTTCATCAGACACCCCGAAGGAATTGTAAAGAATTTCCCAGTTTTTTGTTTTGTTTTTGAAATTCCTTTTTATAGTGGGTTTGAGCTGATTCTCGCTGCCATGTTTATGCCAGTCTAGACACACTTGATTCCCTTACGGAGACATATCAATACATAGGTTTTAAGATTCTTACTAGTCAGATATTTTCCTCTGCGGGAAATATGGGGTTTTGAGTCCCTTTCACTGAGGACGGTGTAGGTCTTGTCTATTCCATAGTTGGTTTTTGGAACGGTACCTGTGCTTATATCAAACTCTGGTTTTATGCATCACCCCACCTCTCCTTCCCCCTTAAGCAGGTATAAGAGTGTTTTCTAAATGTGAGACACTGTTCTCTTTCCTAACTCAGTTCAAGTGTAGCCATGTTTACAGGATCTTCATAAGTGATATCTTATGATAAGTTTCTTTTTCTGTGTGACTTATTTCACTTAGAATCATCGTACCTGAATCCACCCATTTTGCTGCTACTGGTCTTATGACATTGATTTCATGGCTGAGGGATATTCCATCGTACGTAAGTACCACAATTTTTTGAACCATGTTTATATTTTCTGGGATACTTAAGGTGTATCCAAGTTCAGGTCCTTGTATGCAGTGCAGCCCTAAATTTTGGGTTGGCTCTGTCTTATTGATTTTCAGTTTTCCCAAGGTATATTCCCTAGACTGGAAGTGCCCTTGGCTCTGTAGCTCTGTTCTTTACTTGTTTTAGGGAACAGAATGCACTCCTCCAGAGAGGCAGTTGGCAGTTTACATCCCGCCCATCAGCATAACAAGGCTCCCTGTTCTCCAGGGCCTGTCTTGCCTTTCTTGTTCTTACACATTTTGTGGATGTCCCTTTTGAACGGTGGGAAGTGATACTTCTTTGTAGTGCAGATTTGCATTGCCCGCTTGCTTGCTTGGCCAAAAAGGGCGTATGAGTTTTCTCCTGAATATATTCAGGAGAAAACGCATACGCCCTTTTTGGCCAAGTGCATCATTGTCGAAGTTGTGCCCCTCTTCCTGTGCTTTAAAGGCGATTCCAACGTACCTCTTGAAATCTGTTTCCTGCTATTCTGCCTCGCTTTCATGTCCGCCTCGTTGCCTTCCCTCAACAGATTTTTGGACGATAGTTGTCCTTTATTACTCAGCCAGTTTGTGAATTGCTGTGCCCCTGAGCTCCATTTTTCAACTCGTTTTTGGTGAGCTGACCGCAAGTCCAAAATTTTGGTTCAGGACCTATACTGGTTCCCGGTGGGTGGCTGAGAATTTGGTTAATTCTTCTTCCTGCCGGGAAATTACAGTGATATGTGCCCGTCCAAATGCCTAACAGCTACTCTCTCATTGGTTCTCCCTCTTCCCTTTCATCCTCTGCCAAATTGGCAACCTGTGCGAACCAAGAGGTTAAAGGGGCTGTCTCTCCAAGTTGGGAGGTTGATAGTAAAGCAGACGGAAAGTCAAACCGGAGCACCAGGAGAGGGACTATTCGTTGAGTTTTAGAAACCTTTCGTATTCACAGTGTGTCCGTTCTCTAGGTTTCCCGCACATGTTATAGCTGTAGTAATATTCCCTTCAACCTGGAGAGTTCGGACCCATGGAATGGGTGCCATGCATTATTGCTTTAAAGGGTCTGCATTTGCTCACCCAATCTCACCAATCGTCTCAGTCCCAAGTGTCCCTCCTTATGCCACATCCAGCTGTCGTTGTAGATAGGGTCATTCCAGCTTTCATCAGAGACCCTGAAGGAATTGTAAAGAATTTCCCAGTTTTTTTGTTTTGTTTTTGAAATTCCTTTTTATAGTGGGTTTGAGCTGATTCTCGCTGCCATGTTTATGCCAGTCTAGACACACTTGATTCCCTTACGGAGACAAATCAATACATAGGTTTTAAAATTCTTACTAGTCATATATTTTCCTCTGCGGGAAATATGGGGTTTTGAGTCCCTTTCACGGAGGAAGGTGTAGGTCTTGTCTATTCCATAGTTGGTTTTTGGAACGGTACCTGTGCTTATATCAAACTCTGGTTTTATGCATCACCCCACCTCTCCTTCCCCCTTAAGCAGGTATAAGAGTGTTTTCTAAATGTGAGACACTGTTCTCTTTCATAACTCAGTTCAAGTGTAGCCATGTTTACAGGATCTTCATAAGTGATATCTTATGATAAGTTTCTTTTTCTGTGTGACTTATTTCACTTAGAATCATCGTACCTGAATCCACCCATTTTGCTGCTACTGGTCTTATGACATTGATTTCATGGCTGAGGGATATTCCATCGTATGTAAGTACCACAATTTTTTGAACCATGTTTATATTTTCTGGGATACTTAAGTTGTATCCAAGTTGAGGTCCTTGTATGCAGTGCAGCCCTAAATTTTGGGGTGGCTCTGTCGTATTGATTTTCAGTTTTCCCAAGGTATATTCCCTAGACTGGTAGTGCCCTTGGCTCTGTAGCTCTGTTCTTTCCTTGTTTTAGGGAACAGAATGCACTCCTCCAGAGAGGCAGTTGGCAATTTACATCCCACCCATCAGCATAACAAGGCTCCCTGTTCTCCAGGGCCTGTCTTGCCTTTCTTGTTCTTACACATTTTGTGGATGTCCCTTTTGACCGGTGGGAAGTGATACTTCTTTGTAGTGCAGATTTGCATTGCCCGCTTGCTTGCTTGGCCAAAAAGGGCGTATGCGTTTTCTCCTGAATATATTCAGGAGAAAAGGCATACGCCCATTTTGGCCAAGTGCGTCATTGTCGAAGTTGTGCCCCTCTTCCTGTGCTTTAAAGGCGATTCCAACGTACCTCTTGAAATCTGTTTCCTGCTATTCTGCCTCACTTTCAAGTCCGCCTCGTTGCCTTCCCTCAACAGATTTTTGGACGATAGTTGTCCTTTATTACTCGGCCAGATTGTGAATTGCTATGCCCCTGAGCTCCATTTTTCAACTCGTTTTTGGTGAGCTGACCGCAAGTCCAAAATTTTGGTTCAGGACCTATACTGGTTCCCGGTGGGTGGCTGAGAATTTGGTTAATTCTTCTTCCTGCCGTGAAATTAAAGTGATATGTGCCCGTCCAAATGCCTAACAGCTACTCTCTCATTGGTTCTCCCTCTTCCCTTTCATCCTCTGCCAAATTGGCAACCTGTGCGAACCAAGAGGTTAAAGGGGCTGTCTCTCCAAGTTGGGAGGTTGATAGTAAAGCAGACGGAAAGTCAAACCGGAGCACCAGGAGAGGGACTATGCGTTGAGTTTTAGAAACCTTTCGTATTCACAGTGTGTCCGTTCTCTAGGTTTCCCGCACATGTTATAGCTGTAGTAATATTCCCTTCAACCTGGAGAGTTCGGACCCATGGAATGGGTGCCATGCATTATTGCTTTAAAGGGTCTGCATTTGCTCACCCAATCTCACCAATCGTCTCAGTCCCAAGTGTCCCTCCTTATGCCACATCCAGCTGTCGTTGTAGATAGGGTCATTCCAGCTTTCATCAGAGACCCTGAAGGAATTGTAAAGAATTTCCCAGTTTTTTTGTTTTGTTTTTGAAATTCCTTTTTATAGTGGGTTTGAGCTGATTCTCGCTGCCATGTTTATGCCAGTCTAGACACACTTGATTCCCTTATGGAGACATATCAATACATAGGTTTTAAGATTCTTACTAGTCAGATATTTTCCTCTGCGGGAAATATGGGGTTTTGAGTCCCTTTCGCTGAGGACGGTGTAGGTCTTGTCTATTCCATAGTTAGTTTTTGGAACGGTACCTGTGCTTATATCAAACTCTGGTTTTATGCATCACCCCACCTCTCCTTCCCCCTTAAGCAGGTATAAGAGTGTTTTCTAAATGTGAGACACTGTTCTCTTTCCTAACTCAGTTCAAGTGTAGCCATGTTTACAGGATCTTCATAAGTGATATCTTATGATAAGTTTCTTTTTCTGTGTGACTTATTTCACTTAGAATCATCGTACCTGAATCCACCCATTTTGCTGCTACTGGTCTTATGACATTGATTTCATGGCTGAGGGGTATTCCAACGTATGTAAGTACCACAATTTTTTGAACCATGTTTATATTTTCTGGGATACTTAAGGTGTATCCAAGTTGAGGTCCTTGTATGCAGTGCAGCCCTAAATTTTGGGGTGGCTCTGTCTTATTGATTTTCAGTTTTCCCAAGGTATATTCCCTAGACTGGTAGTGCCCTTGGCTCTGTAGCTCTGTTCTTTACTTGTTTTAGGGAACAGAATGCACTCCTCCAGAGAGGCAGTTGGCAATTTACATCCCGCCCATCAGCATAACAAGGCTCCCTGTTCTCCAGGGCCTGTCTTGCCTTTCTTGTTCTTACACATTTTGTGGATGTCCCTTTTGACCGGTGGGAAGTGATACTTCTTTGTAGTGCAGATTTGCATTGCCCGCTTGCTTGCTTGGCCAAAAAGGGCGTATGCGTTTTCTCCTGAATATATTCAGGAGAAAACGCATACGCCCTTTTTGGCCAAGTGCATCATTGTCGAAGTTGTGCCCCTCTTCCTGTGCTTTAAAGGCGATTCCAACGTACCTCTTGAAATCTGTTTCCTGCTATTCTGCCTCGCTTTCAAGTCCGCCTCGTTGCCTTCCCTCAACAGATTTTTGGACGATAGTTGTCCTTTATTACTCGGCCAGTTTGTGAATTGCTGTGCCCCTGAGCTCCATTTTTCAACTCGTTTTTGGTGAGCTGACCGCAAGTCCAAAATTTTGGTTCAGGACCTATACTGGTTCCCGGTGGGTGGCTGAGAATTTGGTTAATTCTTCTTCCTGCCGGGAAATTACAGTGATATGTGCCCGTCCAAATGCCTAACAGCTACTCTCTCATTGGTTCTCCCTCTTCCCTTTCATCCTCTGCCAAATTGGCAACCTGTGCGAACCAAGAGGTTAAAGGGGCTGTCTCTCCAAGTTGGGAGGTTGATAGTAAAGCAGACGGAAAGTCAAACCGGAGCACCAGGAGAGGGACTATTCGTTGAGTTTTAGAAACCTTTCGTATTCACAGTGTGTCCATTCTCTAGGTTTCCCGCACATGTTATAGCTGTAGTAATATTCCCTTCAACCTGGAGAGTTCGGACCCATGGAATGGGTGCCATGCATTATTGCTTTAAAGGGTCTGCATTTGCTCACCCAATCTCACCAATCGTCTCAGTCCCAAGTGTCCCTCCTTATGCCACATCCAGCTGTCGTTGTAGATAGGGTCATTCCAGCTTTCATCAGAGACCCTGAAGGAATTGTAAAGAATTTCCCAGTTTTTTTGTTTTGTTTTTGAAATTCCTTTTTATAGTGGGTTTGAGCTGATTCTCGCTGCCATGTTTATGCCAGTCTAGACACACTTGATTCCCTTACGGAGACAAATCAATACATAGGTTTTAAAATTCTTACTAGTCATATATTTTCCTCTGCGGGAAATATGGGGTTTTGAGTCCCTTTCACGGAGGAAGGTGTAGGTCTTGTCTATTCCATAGTTGGTTTTTGGAACGGTACCTGTGCTTATATCAAACTCTGGTTTTATGCATCACCCCACCTCTCCTTCCCCCTTAAGCAGGTATAAGAGTGTTTTCTAAATGTGAGACACTGTTCTCTTTCCTAACTCAGTTCAAGTGTAGCCATGTTTACAGGATCTTCATAAGTGATATCTTATGATAAGTTTCTTTTTCTGTGTGACTTATTTCACTTAGAATCATCGTACCTGAATCCACCCATTTTGCTGCTACTGGTCTTATGACATTGATTTCATGGCTGAGGGATATTCCATCGTACGTAAGTACCACAATTTTTTGAACCATGTTTATATTTTCTGGGATACTTAAGTTGTATCCAAGTTGAGGTCCTTGTATGCAGTGCAGCCCTAAATTTTGGGGTGGCTCTGTCTTATTGATTTTCAGTTTTCCCAAGGTATATTCCCTAGACTGGTAGTGCCCTTGGCTCTGTAGCTCTGTTCTTTCCTTGTTTTAGGGAACAGAATGCACTCCTCCAGAGAGGCAGTTGGCAATTTACATCCCACCCATCAGCATAACAAGGCTCCCTGTTCTCCAGGGCCTGTCTTGCCTTTCTTGTTCTTACACATTTTGTGGATGTCCCTTTTGACCGGTGGGAAGTGATACTTCTTTGTAGTGCAGATTTGCATTGCCCGCTTGCTTGCTTGGCCAAAAAGGGCGTATGCGTTTTCTCCTGAATATATTCAGGAGAAAAGGCATACGCCCATTTTGGCCAAGTGCGTCATTGTCGAAGTTGTGCCCCTCTTCCAGTGCTTTAAAGGCGATTCCAACGTACCTCTTGAAATCTGTTTCCTGCTATTCTGCCTCACTTTCAAGTCCGCCTCGTTGCCTTCCCTCAACAGATTTTTGGACGATAGTTGTCCTTTATTACTCGGCCAGATTGTGAATTGCTATGCCCCTGAGCTCCATTTTTCAACTCGTTTTTGGTGAGCTGACCGCAAGTCCAAAATTTTGGTTCAGGACCTATACTGGTTCCCGGTGGGTGGCTGAGAATTTGGTTAATTCTTCTTCCTGCCGGGAAATTAAAGTGATATGTGCCCGTCCAAATGCCTAACAGCTACTCTCTCATTGGTTCTCCCTCTTCCCTTTCATCCTCTGGCAAATTGGCAACCTGTGCGAACCAAGAGGTTAAAGGGGCTGTCTCTCCAAGTTGGGAGGTTGATAGTAAAGCAGACGGAAAGTCAAACCGGAGCACCAGGAGAGGGACTATGCGTTGAGTTTTAGAAACCTTTCGTATTCACAGTGTGTCCGTTCTCTAGGTTTCCCGCACATGTTATAGCTGTAGTAATATTCCCTTCAACCTGGAGAGTTCGGACCCATGGAATGGGTGCCATGCATTATTGCTTTAAAGGGTCTGCATTTGCTCACCCAATCTCACCAATCGTCTCAGTCCCAAGTGTCCCTCCTTATGCCACATCCAGCTGTTGTTGTAGATAGGGTCATTCCAGCTTTCATCAGAGACCCTGAAGGAATTGTAAAGAATTTCCCAGTTTTTTTGTTTTGTTTTTGAAATTCCTGTTTATAGTGGGTTTGAGCTGATTCTCGCTGCCATGTTTATGCCAGTCTAGACACACTTGATTCCCTTACAGAGACATATCAATACATAGGTTTTAAGATTCTTACTAGTCAGATATTTTCCTCTGCGGGAAATATGGGGTTTTGAGTCCCTTTCACTGAGGACGGTGTAGGTCTTGTCTATTCCATAGTTGGTTTTTGGAACGGTACCTGTGCTTATATCAAACTCTGGTTTTATGCATCACCCCACCTCTCCTTCCCCCTTAAGCAGGTATAAGAGTGTTTTCTAAATGTGAGACACTGTTCTCTTTCCTAACTCAGTTCAAGTGTAGCCATGTTTACAGGATCTTCATAAGTGATATCTTATGATAAGTTTCTTTTTCTGTGTGACTTATTTCACTTAGAATCATCGTACCTGAATCCACCCATTTTGCTGCTACTGGTCTTATGACATTGATTTCATGGCTGAGGGATATTCCATCGTACGTAAGTACCACAATTTTTTGAACCATGTTTATATTTTCTGGGATACTTAAGGTGTATCCAAGTTGAGGTCCTTGTATGCAGTGCAGCCCTAAATTTTGGGGTGGCTCTGTCTTATTGATTTTCAGTTTTTCCAAGGTATATTCCCTAGACTGGTAGTGCCCTTGGCTCTGTAGCTGTGTTGTTTACTTGTTTTAGGGAACAGAATGCACTCCTCCAGAGAGGCAGTTGGCAATTTACATCCCGCCCATCAGCATAACAAGGCTCCCTGTTCTCCAGGGCCTGTCTTGCCTTTCTTGTTCTTACACATTTTGTGGATATCCCTTTTGACCGGTGGGAAGTGATACTTCTTTGTAGTGCAGATTTGCATTGCCCGCTTGCTTGCTTGGCCAAAATGGGCGTATGCGTTTTCTCCTGAATATATTCAGGAGAAAACGCATACGCATTTTTGGCCAAGTGCATCATTGTCGAACTTGTGCCCCTCTTCCTGTGCTTTAAAGGCGATTCCAACGTACCTCTTGAAATCTGTTTCCTGCTCTTCTGCCTCACTTTCAAGTCCGCCTCGTTGCCTACCCTCAACATATTTTTGGACGATAGTTGTCCTTTATTACTCGGCCAGTTTGTGAATTGCTGTGCCCCTGAGCTCCATTTTTCAACTCGTTTTTGGTGAGCTGACCGCAAGTCCAAATTTTGGTTCAGGACCTATACTGGTTCCCGGTGGGTGGCTGAGAATTTGGTTAATTCTTCTTCCTCCCGGGAAATTACAGTGATATGTGCCCGTCCAAATGCCTAACAGCTACTCTCTCATTGGTTCTCCCTCTTCCCTTTCATCCTCTGGCAAATTGGCAACCTGTGCGAACCAAGAGGTTAAAGGGGCTGTCTCTCCAAGTTGGGAGGTTGATAGTAAAGCAGACGGAAAGTCAAACCGGAGCACCAGGAGAGGGACTATTCGTTGAGTTTTAGAAACCTTTCGTATTCACAGTGTGTCCGTTCTCTAGGTTTCCCGCACATGTTATAGCTGTAGTAATATTCCCTTCAACCTGGAGAGTTCGGACCCATGGAATGGGTGCCATGCATTATTGCTTTAAAGGGTCTGCATTTGCTCACCCAATCTCACCAATCGTCTCAGTCCCAAGTGTCCCTCCTTATGCCACATCCAGCTGTCGTTGTAGATAGGGTCATTCCAGCTTTCATCAGACACCCCGAAGGATTTGTAAAGAATTTCCCAGTTTTTTTGTTTTGTTTTTGAAATTCCTTTTTATAGTGGGTTTGAGCTGATTCTCGCTGCCATGTTTATGCCAGTCTAGACACACTTGATTCCCTTACGGAGACATATCAATACATAGGTTTTAAGATTCTTACTAGTCAGATATTTTCCTCTGCGGGAAATATGGGGTTTTGAGTCCCTTTCACTGAGGACGGTGTAGGTCTTGTCTATTCCATAGTTGGTTTTTGGAACGGTACCTGTGCTTATATCAAACTCTGGTTTTATGCATCACCCCACCTCTCCTTCCCCCTTAAGCAGGTATAAGAGTGTTTTCTAAATGTGAGACACTGTTCTCTTTCTAACTCAGTTCAAGTGTAGCCATGTTTACAGGATCTTCATAAGTGATATCTTATGATAAGTTTCTTTTTCTGTGTGACTTATTTCACTTAGAATCATCGTACCTGAATCCACCCATTTTGCTGCTACTGGTCTTATGACATTGATTTCATGGCTGAGGGATATTCCATCGTACGTAAGTACCACAATTTTTTGAACCATGTTTATATTTTCTGGGATACTTAAGATGTATCCAAGTTGAGGTCCTTGTATGCAGTGCAGCCCTAAATTTTGGGGTGGCTCTGTCTTATTGATTTTCAGTTTTCCCAAGGTATATTCCCTAGACTGGTAGTGCCCTTGGCTCTGTAGCTCTGTTCTTTCCTTGTTTTAGGGAACAGAATGCACTCCTCCAGAGAGGCAGTTGGCAATTTACATCCCGCCCATCAGCATAACAAGGCTCCCTGTTCTCCAGGGCCTGTCTTGCCTTTCTTGTTCTTACACATTTTGTGGATATCCCTTTTGACCGGTGGGAAGTGATACTTCTTTGTAGTGCAGATTTGCATTGCCCGCTTGCTTGCTTGGCCAAAATGGGCGTATGCGTTTTCTCCTGAATATATTCAGGAGAAAACGCATACGCATTTTTGGCCAAGTGCATCATTGTCGAACTTGTGCCCCTCTTCCTGTGCTTTAAAGGCGATTCCAACGTACCTCTTGAAATCTGTTTCCTGCTCTTCTGCCTCACTTTCAAGTCCGCCTCGTTGCCTACCCTCAACATATTTTTGGACGATAGTTGTCCTTTATTACTCGGCCAGTTTGTGAATTGCTGTGCCCCTGAGCTCCATTTTTCAACTCGTTTTTGGTGAGCTGACCGCAAGTCCAAATTTTGGTTCAGGACTTATACTGGTTCCCGGTGGGTGGCTGAGAATTTGGTTAATTCTTCTTCCTCCCGGGAAATTACAGTGATATGTGCCCGTCCAAATGCCTAACAGCTACTCTCTCATTGGTTCTCCCTCTTCCCTTTCATCCTCTGGCAAATTGGCAACCTGTGCGAACCAAGAGGTTAAAGGGGCTGTCTCTCCAAGTTGGGAGGTTGATAGTAAAGCAGACGGAAAGTCAAACCGGAGCACCAGGAGAGGGACTATTCGTTGAGTTTTAGAAACCTTTCGTATTCACAGTGTGTCCGTTCTCTAGGTTTCCCGCACATGTTATAGCTGTAGTAATATTCCCTTCAACCTGGAGAGTTCGGACCCATGGAATGGGTGCCATGCATTATTGCTTTAAAGGGTCTGCATTTGCTCACCCAATCTCACCAATCGTCTCAGTCCCAAGTGTCCCTCCTTATGCCACATCCAGCTGTCGTTGTAGATAGGGTCATTCCAGCTTTCATCAGACACCCCGAAGGATTTGTAAAGAATTTCCCAGTTTTTTTGTTTTGTTTTTGAAATTCCTTTTTATAGTGGGTTTGAGCTGATTCTCGCTGCCATGTTTATGCCAGTCTAGACACACTTGATTCCCTTACGGAGACATATCAATACATAGGTTTTAAGATTCTTACTAGTCAGATATTTTCCTCTGCGGGAAATATGGGGTTTTGAGTCCCTTTCACTGAGGACGGTGTAGGTCTTGTCTATTCCATAGTTGGTTTTTGGAACGGTACCTGTGCTTATATCAAACTCTGGTTTTATGCATCACCCCACCTCTCCTTCCCCCTTAAGCAGGTATAAGAGTGTTTTCTAAATGTGAGACACTGTTCTCTTTCTAACTCAGTTCAAGTGTAGCCATGTTTACAGGATCTTCATAAGTGATATCTTATGATAAGTTTCTTTTTCTGTGTGACTTATTTCACTTAGAATCATCGTACCTGAATCCACCCATTTTGCTGCTACTGGTCTTATGACATTGATTTCATGGCTGAGGGATATTCCATCGTACGTAAGTACCACAATTTTTTGAACCATGTTTATATTTTCTGGGATACTTAAGATGTATCCAAGTTGAGGTCCTTGTATGCAGTGCAGCCCTAAATTTTGGGGTGGCTCTGTCTTATTGATTTTCAGTTTTCCCAAGGTATATTCCCTAGACTGGTAGTGCCCTTGGCTCTGTAGCTCTGTTCTTTCCTTGTTTTAGGGAACAGAATGCACTCCTCCAGAGAGGCAGTTGGCAATTTACATCCCGCCCATCAGCATAACAAGGCTCCCTGTTCTCCAGGGCCTGTCTTGCCTTTCTTGTTCTTACACATTTTGTGGATGTCCCTTTTGACCGGTGGGAAGTGATACTTCTTTGTAGTGCAGATTTGCATTGCCCGCTTGCTTGCTTGGCCAAAAAGGGCGTATGCGTTTTCTCCTGAATATATTCAGGAGAAAACGCATACGCCCTTTTTGGCCAAGTGCGTCATTGTCGAAGTTGTGCCCCTCTTCCTGTGCTTTAAAGGCGATTCCAACGTACCTCTTGAAATCTGTTTCCTGCTATTCTGCCTCGCTTTCAAGTCCGCCTCGTTGCCTTCCCTCAACAGATTTTTGGACGATAGTTGTCCTTTATTACTCGGCCAGATTGTGAATTGCTGTGCCCCTGAGCTCCATTTTTCAACTCGTTTTTGGTGAGCTGACCGCAAGTCCAAAATTTTGGTTCAGGACCTATACTGGTTCCCGGTGGGTGGCTGAGAATTTGGTTAATTCTTCTTCCTGCCGGGAAATTACAGTGATATGTGCCCGTCCAAATGCCTAACAGCTACTCTCTCATTGGTTCTCCCTCTTCCCTTTCATCCTCTGCCAAATTGGCAACCTGTGCGAACCAAGAGGATAAAGGGGCTGTCTCTCCAAGTTGGGAGGTTGATAGTAAAGCAGACGGAAAGTCAAACCGGAGCACCAGGAGAGGGACTATTCGTTGAGTTTTAGAAACCTTTCGTATTCACAGTGTGTCCGTTCTCTAGGTTTCCCGCACATGTTATAGCTGTAGTAATATTCCCTTCAACCTGGAGAGTTCGGACCCATGGAATGGGTGCCATGCATTATTGCTTTAAAGGGTCTGCATTTGCTCACCCAATCTCACCAATCGTCTCAGTCCCAAGTGTCCCTCCTTATGCCACATCCAGCTGTCGTTGTAGATAGGGTCATTCCAGCTTTCATCAGAGACCCTGAAGGAATTGTAAAGAATTTCCCAGTTTTTTTGTTTTGTTTTTGAAATTCCTTTTTATAGTGGGTTTGAGCTGATTCTCGCTGCCATGTTTATGCCAGTCTAGACACACTTGATTCCCTTACGGAGACATATCAATACATAGGTTTTAAGATTCTTACTAGTCAGATATTTTCCTCTGCGGGAAATATGGGGTTTTGAGTCCCTTTCACTGAGGAAGGTAAGTCGTGTCTATTCCATAGTTGGTTTTTGGAACGGTACCTGTGCTTATATCAAACTCTGGTTTTATGCATCACCCCACCTCTCCTTCCCCCTTAAGCAGGTATAAGAGTGTTTTCTAAATGTGAGACACTGTTCTCTTTCCTAACTCAGTTCAAGTGTAGCCATGTTTACAGGATCTTCATAAGTGATATCTTATGATAAGTTTCTTTTTCTGTGTGACTTATTTCACTTAGAATCATCGTACCTGAATCCACCCATTTTGCTGCTACTGGTCTTATGACATTGATTTCATGGCTGAGGGATATTCCATCGTACGTAAGTACCACAATTTTTTGAACCATGTTTATATTTTCTGGGATACTTAAGGTGTATCCAAGTTGAGGTCCTTGTATGCAGTGCAGCCCTAAATTTTGGGGTGGCTCTGTCTTATTGATTTTCAGTTTTCCCAAGGTATATTCCCTAGACTGGTAGTGCCCTTGGCTCTGTAGCTCTGTTCTTTACTTGTTGTAGGGAACAGAATGCACTCCTCCAGAGAGGCAGTTGGCAATTTACATCCTGCCCATCAGCATAACAAGGCTCCCTGTTCTCCAGGGCCTGTCTTGGCTTTCTTGTTCTTACACATTTTGTGGATGTCCCTTTTGACCGGTGGGAAGTGATACTTCTTTGTAGTGCAGATTTGCATTGCCCGCTTGCTTGCTTGGCCAAAAAGGGCGTATGCGTTTTCTCCTGAATATATTCAGGAGAAAACGCATACGCCCTTTTTGGCCAAGTGCATCATTGTCGAAGTTGTGCCCCTCTTCCTGTGCTTTAAAGGCGATTCCAACGTACCTCTTGAAATCTGTTTCCTGCTATTCTGCCTCGCTTTCAAGTCCGCCTCGTTGCCTTCCCTCAACAGATTTTTGGACGATAGTTGTCCTTTATTACTCGGCCAGTTTGTGAATTGCTGTGCCCCTGAGCTCCATTTTTCAACTCGTTTTTGGATAGCTGACCGCAAGTCCAAAATTTTGGTTCAGGACCTATACTGGTTCCCGGTGGGTGGCTGAGAATTTGGTTAATTCTTCTTCCTGCCGGGAAATTACAGTGATATGTGCCCATCCAAATGCCTAACAGCTACTCTCTCATTGGTTCTCCCTCTTCCCCTTCATCCTCTGCCAAATTGGCAACCTGTGCAAACCAAGAGGTTAAAGGGGCTGTCTCACCAAGTTGGGAGGTTGATAGTAAAGCAGCCGGAAAGTCAAACCGGAGCACCAGGAGAGGGTTTATTCTTTGAGTTTTAGAAACCTTTCGTATTCACAGTGTGTCCGTTCTCTAGGTTTCCCGCACATGTTATAGCTGTAGTAATATTCCCTTCAACCTGGAGAGTTCGGACCCATGGAATGGGTGCCATGCATTATTGCTTTAAAGGGTCTGCATTTGCTCACCCAATCTCACCAATCGTCTCAGTCCCAAGTGTCCCTCCTTATGCCACATCCAGCTGTCGTTGTAGATAGGGTCATTCCAGCTTTCATCAGAGACCCTGAAGGAATTGTAAAGAATTTCCCAGTTTTTTTGTTTTGTTTTTGAAATTCCTTTTTATAGTGGGTTTGAGCTGATTCTCGCTGCCATGTTTATGCCAGTCTAGACACACTTGATTCCCTTATGGAGACATATCAATACATAGGTTTTAAGATTCTTACTAGTCAGATATTTTCCTCTGCGGGAAATATGGGGTTTTGAGTCCCTTTCACTGAGGACGGTGTAGGTCTTGTCTATTCCATAGTTGGTTTTTGGAACGGTACCTGTGCTTATATCAAACTCTGGTTTTATGCATCACCCCACCTCTCCTTCCCCCTTAAGCAGGTATAAGAGTGTTTTCTAAATGTGAGACACTGTTCTCTTTCCTAACTCAGTTCAAGTGTAGCCATGTTTACAGGATCTTCATAAGTGATATCTTATGATAAGTTTCTTTTTCTGTGTGACTTATTTCACTTAGAATCATCGTACCTGAATCCACCCATTTTGCTGCTACTGGTCTTATGACATTGATTTCATGGCTGAGGGATATTCCATCGTACGTAAGTACCACAATTTTTTGAACCATGTTTATATTTTCTGGGATACTTAAGGTGTATCCAAGTTGGGGTCCTTGTATGCAGTGCAGCCCTAAATTTTGGGGTGGCTCTGTCTTATTGATTTTCAGTTTTCCCAAGGTATGTTCCCTAGACTGGTAGTGCCCTTGGCTCTGTAGCTCTGTTCTTTACTTGTTGTAGGGAACAGAATGCACTCCTCCAGAGAGGCAGTTGGCAATTTACATCCCGCCCATCAGCATAACAAGGCTCCCTGTTCTCCAGGGCCTGTCTTGCCTTTCTTGTTCTTACACATTTTGTGGATGTCCCTTTTGACCGGTGGGAAATGATACTTCTTTGTAGTGCAGATTTGCATTGCCCGCTTGCTTGCTTGGCCTAAAAGGGCGTATGCGTTTTCTCCTGAATATATTCAGGAGAAAACGCATACGCCCTTTTTGGCCAAGTGCATCATTGTCGAAGTTGTGCCCCTCTTCCTGTGCTTTAAAGGCGATTCCAACGTACCTCTTGAAATCTGTTTCCTGCTATTCTGCCTCGCTTTCAAGTCCGCCTCGTTGCCTTCCCTCAACAGATTTTTGGACGATAGTTGTCCTTTATTACTCGGCCAGATTGTGAATTGCTGTGTCCCTGAGCTCCATTTTTCAACTCGTTTTTGGAGAGCTGACCGCAAGTCCAAAATTTTGGTTCAGGACCTATACTGGTTCCCGGTGGGTGGCTGAGAATTTGGTTAATTCTTCTTCCTGCCGGGAAATTACAGAGATATGTGCCCATCCAAATGCCTAACAGCTACTCTCTCATTGGTTCTCCCTCTTCCCTTTCATCCTCTGCCAAATTGGCAACCTGTGCGAACCAAGAGGTTAAAGGGGCTGTCTCTCCAAGTTGGGAGGTTGATAGTAAAGCAGCCGGAAAGTCAAACCGGAGCACCAGGAGAGGGACTATTCGTTGAGTTTTAGAAACCTTTCGTATTCACAGTGTGTCCGTTCTCTAGGTTTCCCGCACATGTTATAGCTGTAGTAATATTCCCTTCAACCTGGAGAGTTCGGACCCATGGAATGGGTGCCATGCATTATTGCTTTAAAGGGTCTGCATTTGCTCACCCAATCTCACCAATCGTCTCAGTCCCAAGTGTCCCTCCTTATGCCACATCCAGCTGTCATTGTAGATAGGGTCATTCCAGCTTTCATCAGAGACCCTGAAGGAATTGTAAAGAATTTCCCAGTTTTTTTGTTTTGTTTTTGAAATTCCTTTTTATAGTGGGTTTGAGCTGATTCTCGCTGCCATGTTTATGCCAGTCTAGACACACTTGATTCCCTTACGGAGACAAATCAATACATAGGTTTTAAAATTCTTACTAGTCATATATTTTCCTCTGCGGGAAATATGGTGTTTTGAGTCCCTTTCACGGAGGAAGGTGTAGGTCTTGTCTATTCCATAGTTGGTTTTTGGAACGGTACCTGTGCTTATATCAAACTCTGGTTTTATGCATCACCCCACCTCTCCTTCCCCCTTAAGCAGGTATAAGAGTGTTTTCTAAATGTGAGACACTGTTCTCTTTCCTAACTCAGTTCAAGTGTAGCCATGTTTACAGGATCTTCATAAGTGATATCTTATGATAAGTTTCTTTTTCTGTGTGACTTATTTCACTTAGAATCATCGTACCTGAATCCACCCATTTTGCTGCTACTGGTCTTATGACATTGATTTCATGGCTGAGGGATATTCCATCGTACGTAAGTACCACAATTTTTTGAACCATGTTTATATTTTCTGGGATACTTAAGTTGTATCCAAGTTGAGGTCCTTGTATGCAGTGCAGCCCTAAATTTTGGGGTGGCTCTGTCTTATTGATTTTCAGTTTTCCCAAGGTATATTCCCTAGACTGGTAGTGCCCTTGGCTCTGTAGCTCTGTTCTTTCCTTGTTTTAGGGAACAGAATGCACTCCTCCAGAGAGGCAGTTGGCAATTTACATCCCACCCATCAGCATAACAAGGCTCCCTGTTCTCCAGGGCCTGTCTTGCCTTTCTTGTTCTTACACATTTTGTGGATGTCCCTTTTGACCGGTGGGAAGTGATACTTCTTTGTAGTGCAGATTTGCATTGCCCGCTTGCTTGCTTGGCCAAAAAGGGCGTATGCGTTTTCTCCTGAATATATTCAGGAGAAAAGGCATACGCCCATTTTGGCCAAGTGCGTCATTGTCGAAGTTGTGCCCCTCTTCCTGTGCTTTAAAGGCGATTCCAACGTACCTCTTGAAATCTGTTTCCTGCTATTCTGCCTCACTTTCAAGTCCGCCTCGTTGCCTTCCCTCAACAGATTTTTGGACGATAGTTGTCCTTTATTACTCGGCCAGATTGTGAATTGCTATGCCCCTGAGCTCCATTTTTCAACTCGTTTTTGGTGAGCTGACCGCAAGTCCAAAATTTTGGTTCAGGACCTATACTGGTTCCCGGTGGGTGGCTGAGAATTTGGTTAATTCTTCTTCCTGCCGGGAAATTAAAGTGATATGTGCCCGTCCAAATGCCTAACAGCTACTCTCTCATTGGTTCTCCCTCTTCCCTTTCATCCTCTGCCAAATTGGCAACCTGTGCGAACCAAGAGGTTAAAGGGGCTGTCTCTCCAAGTTGGGAGGTTGATAGTAAAGCAGACGGAAAGTCAAACCGGAGCACCAGGAGAGGGACTATGCGTTGAGTTTTAGAAACCTTTCGTATTCACAGTGTGTCCGTTCTCTAGGTTTCCCGCACATGTTATAGCTGTAGTAATATTCCCTTCAACCTGGAGAGTTCGGACCCATGGAATGGGTGCCATGCATTATTGCTTTAAAGGGTCTGCATTTGCTCACCCAATCTCACCAATCGTCTCAGTCCCAAGTGTCCCTCCTTATGCCACATCCAGCTGTCGTTGTAGATAGGGTCATTCCAGCTTTCATCAGAGACCCTGAAGGAATTGTAAAGAATTTCCCAGTTTTTTTGTTTTGTTTTTGAAATTCCTTTTTATAGTGGGTTTGAGCTGATTCTCGCTGCCATGTTTATGCCAGTCTAGACACACTTGATTCCCTTATGGAGACATATCAATACATAGGTTTTAAGATTCTTACTAGTCAGATATTTTCCTCTGCGGGAAATATGGGGTTTTGAGTCCCTTTCGCTGAGGACGGTGTAGGTCTTGTCTATTCCATAGTTAGTTTTTGGAACGGTACCTGTGCTTATATCAAACTCTGGTTTTATGCATCACCCCACCTCTCCTTCCCCCTTAAGCAGGTATAAGAGTGTTTTCTAAATGTGAGACACTGTTCTCTTTCCTAACTCAGTTCAAGTGTAGCCATGTTTACAGGATCTTCATAAGTGATATCTTATGATAAGTTTCTTTTTCTGTGTGACTTATTTCACTTAGAATCATCGTACCTGAATCCACCCATTTTGCTGCTACTGGTCTTATGACATTGATTTCATGGCTGAGGGGTATTCCAACGTATGTAAATACCACAATTTTTTGAACCATGTTTATATTTTCTGGGATACTTAAGGTGTATCCAAGTTGAGGTCCTTGTATGCAGTGCAGCCCTAAATTTTGGGGTGGCTCTGTCTTATTGATTTTCAGTTTTCCCAAGGTATATTCCCTAGACTGGTAGTGCCCTTGGCTCTGTAGCTCTGTTCTTTACTTGTTTTAGGGAACAGAATGCACTCCTCCAGAGAGGCAGTTGGCAATTTACATCCCGCCCATCAGCATAACAAGGCTCCCTGTTCTCCAGGGCCTGTCTTGCCTTTCTTGTTCTTACACATTTTGTGGATGTCCCTTTTGACCGGTGGGAAGTGATACTTCTTTGTAGTGCAGATTTGCATTGCCCGCTTGCTTGCTTGGCCAAAAAGGGCGTATGCGTTTTCTCCTGAATATATTCAGGAGAAAACGCATACGCCCTTTTTGGCCAAGTGCATCATTGTCGAAGTTGTGCCCCTCTTCCTGTGCTTTAAAGGCGATTCCAACGTACCTCTTGAAATCTGTTTCCTGCTATTCTGCCTCGCTTTCAAGTCCGCCTCGTTGCCTTCCCTCAACAGATTTTTGGACGATAGTTGTCCTTCATTACTCGGCCAGTTTGTGAATTGCTGTGCCCCTGAGCTCCATTTTTCAACTCGTTTTTGGTGAGCTGACCGCAAGTCCAAAATTTTGGTTCAGGACCTATACTGGTTCCCGGTGGGTGGCTGAGAATTTGGTTAATTCTTCTTCCTGCCGGGAAATTACAGTGATATGTGCCCGTCCAAATGCCTAACAGCTACTCTCTCATTGGTTCTCCCTCTTCCCTTTCATCCTCTGCCAAATTGGCAACCTGTGCGAACCAAGAGGTTAAAGGGGCTGTCTCTCCAAGTTGGGAGGTTGATAGTAAAGCAGCCGGAAAGTCAAACCGGAGCACCAGGAGAGGGTTTATTCTTTGAGTTTTAGAAACCTTTCGTATTCACAGTGTGTCCGTTCTCTAGGTTTCCCGCACATGTTATAGCTGTAGTAATATTCCCTTCAACCTGGAGAGTTCGGACCCATGGAATGGGTGCCATGCATTATTGCTTTAAAGGGTCTGCATTTGCTCACCCAATCTCACCAATCGTCTCAGTCCCAAGTGTCCCTCCTTATGCCACATCCAGCTGTCATTGTAGATAGGGTCATTCCAGCTTTCATCAGACACCCCGAAGGAATTGTAAAGAATTTCCCAGTTTTTTGTTTTGTTTTTGAAATTCCTTTTTATAGTGGGTTTGAGCTGATTCTCGCTGCCATGTTTATGCCAGTCTAGACACACTTGATTCCCTTACGGAGACATATCAATACATAGGTTTTAAGATTCTTACTAGTCAGATATTTTCCTCTGCGGGAAATATGGGGTTTTGAGTCCCTTTCACTGAGGACGGTGTAGGTCTTGTCTATTCCATAGTTGGTTTTCGGAACGGTACCTGTGCTTATATCAAATTCTGGTTTTATGCATCACCCCACCTCTCCATCCCCCTTTAGCAGGCATAAGAGTGTTTTCTAAATGTGAGACACTGTTCTCTTTCCTAACTCAGTTCAAGTGTAGCCATGTTTACAGGATCTTCATAAGTGATATCTTATGATAAGTTTCTTTTTCTGTGTGACTTATTTAACTTAGAATCATCGTACCTGAATCCACCCATTTTGCTGCTACTGGTCTTATGACATTGATTTCATGGCTGAGGGATATTCCATCGTACGTAAGTACCACAATTTTTTGAACCATGTTTATATTTTCTGGGATACTTAAGGTGTATCCAAGTTGAGGTCCTTGTATGCAGTGCAGCCCTAAATTTTGGGGTGGCTCTGTCTTATTGATTTTCAGTTTTCCCAAGGTATATTCCCTAGACTGGTAGTGCCCTTGGCTCTGTAGCTCTGTTCTTTACTTGTTTTAGGGAACAGAATGCACTCCTCCAGAGAGGCAGTTGGCAATTTACATCCCGCCCATCAGCATAACAAGGCTCCCTGTTCTCCAGGGCCTGTCTTGCCTTTCTTGTTCTTACACATTTTGTGGATGTCCCTTTTGACCGGTGGGAAGTGATACTTCTTTGTAGTGCAGATTTGCATTGCCCGCTTGCTTGCTTGGCCAAAAAGGGCGTATGCGTTTTCTCCTGAATATATTCAGGAGAAAACGCATACGCCCTTTTTGGCCAAGTGCATCATTGTCGAAGTTGTGCCCCTCTTCCTGTGCTTTAAAGGCGATTCCAACGTACCTCTTGAAATCTGTTTCCTGCTATTCTGCCTCGCTTTCAAGTCCGCCTCGTTGCCTTCCCTCAACAGATTTTTGGACGATAGTTGTCCTTTATTACTCGGCCAGTTTGTGAATTGCTGTGCCCCTGAGCTCCATTTTTCAACTCGTTTTTGGTGAGCTGACCGCAAGTCCAAAATTTTGGTTCAGGACCTATACTGGTTCCCGGTGGGTGGCTGAGAATTTGGTTAATTCTTCTTCCTGCCGGGAAATTACAGTGATATGTGCCCGTCCAAATGCCTAACAGCTACTCTCTCATTGGTTCTCCCTCTTCCCTTTCATCCTCTGCCAAATTGGCAACCTGTGCGAACCAAGAGGTTAAAGGGGCTGTCTCTCCAAGTTGGGAGGTTGATAGTAAAGCAGACGGAAAGTCAAACCGGAGCACCAGGAGAGGGACTATTCGTTGAGTTTTAGAAACCTTTCGTATTCACAGTGTGTCCGTTCTCTAGGTTTCCCGCACATGTTATAGCTGTAGTAATATTCCGTTCAACCTGGAGAGTTCGGACCCATGGAATGGGTGCCATGCATTATTGCTTCAAAGGGTCTGCATTTGCTCACCCAATCTCACCAATCGTCTCAGTCCCAAGTGTCCCTCCTTATGCCACATCCAGCTGTCGTTGTAGATAGGGTCATTCCAGCTTTCATCAGAGACCCTGAAGGAATTGTAAAGAATTTCCCAGTTTTTTTGTTTTGTTTTTGAAATTCCTTTATATAGTGGGTTTGAGCTGATTCTCGCTGCCATGTTTATGCCAGTCTAGACACACTTGATTCCTTTACGGAGACATATCAATATATAGGTTTTAAGATTCTTATTAGTCAGATATTTTCCTCTGCGGGAAATATGGGGTTTTGAGTCCCTATCACTGAGGAAGGTGTAGGTCTTGTCTATTCCATAGTTGGTTTTTGGAACGGTACCTGTGCTTATATCAAACTCTGGTTTTATGCATCACCCCACCTCTCCTTCCCCCTTAAGCAGGTATAAGAGTGTTTTCTAAATGTGAGACACTGTTCTCTTCCCTAACTCAGTTCAAGTGTAGCCATGTTTACAGGATCTTCATAAGTGATATCTTATGATAAGTTTCTTTTTCTGTGTGACTTATTTCACTTAGAATCATCGTACCAGAATCCACCCATTTTGCTGCTACTGGTCTTATGACATTGATTTCATGGCTGAGGGATATTCCATCGTACGTAAGTACCACAATTTTTTGAACCATGTTTATATTTTCTAGGATACTTAAGGTGTATCCAAGTTGAGGTCCTTGTATGCAGTGCAGCCCTAAATTTTGGGGTGGCTCTGTCTTATTGATTTTCAGTTTTCCCAAGGTATATTCCCTAGACTGGTAGTGCCCTTGGCTCTGTAGCTCTGTTCTTTACTTGTTTTAGGGAACAGAATGGACTCCTCCAGAGAGGCAGTTGGCAATTTACATCCCGCCCATCAGCATAACAAGGCTCCCTGTTCTCCAGGGCCTGTCTTGCCTTTCTTGTTCTTACACATTTTGTGGATGTCCCTTTTGACCGGTGGGAAGTGATACTTCTTTGTAGTGCAGATTTGCATTGCCCGCTTGCTTGCTTGGCCAAAAAGGGCGTATGCGTTTTCTCCTGAATATATTCAGTAGAAAACACATACGCCCTTTTTGGCCAAGTGCGTCATTGTCGAAGTTGTGCCCCTCTTCCTGTGCTTTAAAGGCGATTCCAACGTACCTCTTGAAATCTGTTTCCTGCTATTCTGCCTTGCTTTCAAGTCCGCCTCGTTGCTTTCCGTCAACAGATTTTTGGACGATAGTTGTCCTTTACTATTCGGCCAGTTTGTGAATTGCTGTGCCCCTGAGCTCCATTTTTCAACTCGTTTTTGGTGAGCTGACCGCAAGTCCAAAATTTTGGTTCAGGACCTATACTGGTTCCCGGTGGGTGGCTGAGAATTTGGTTAATTCTTCTTCCTGCCGGGAAATTACACTGATATGTGCCCATCCAAATGCCTAACAGCTACTCTCTCATTGGTTCTCCCTCTTCCCTTTCATCCTCTGCCAAATTGGCAACCTGTGCGAACCAAGAGGTTAAAGGGGCTGTCTCTCCATGTTGGGAGGTTGATAGTAAAGCAGCCGGAAAGTCAAACCGGAGCACCAGGAGAGTGTTTATTCTTTGAGTTTTAGGAACCTTTCGTATTCACAGTGTGTCCGTTCTCTAGGTTTCCCGCACATGTTATAACTGTAGTAATATTCCCTTTAACCTGGAGAGTTCGGACCCATGGAATGGGTGCCATGCATTATTGCTTTAAAGCGTCTGCATTTGCTCACCCAATCTCACCAATCGTCTCAGTCCCAAGTGTCCCTCCTTATGCCACATCCAGCTGTCGTTGTAGATAGGGTCATTCCAGCTTTCATCAGAGACCCTGAAGGAATTGTAAAGAATTTCCCAGTTTTTTTGTTTTGTTTTTGAAATTCCTTTTTATAGTGGGTTTGAGCTGATTCTCGCTGCCATGTTTATGCCAGTCTAGACACACTTGATTCCCTTACGGAGACATATCAATACATAGGTTTTAAGATTTTTACTAGTCAGATATTTTCCTCTGCGGGAAATATGGGGTTTTGAGTCCCTTTCACTGAGGACGGTGTAGCTCTTGTCTATTCCATAGTTGGTTTTTGGAACGGTACCTGTGCTTATATCAAACTCTTGTTTTATGCATCACCCAACCTCTCCTTCAACCTAAAGCAGGTATAAGAGTGTATTCTAAATGTGAGACACTGTTCTCTTTCCTAACTCAGTTCAAGTGTAGCCATGTTTACAGGATCTTCATAAGTGATATCTTATGATAAGTTTCTTTTTCTGTGTGACTTATTTCACTTAGAATCATCGTACCTGAATCCACCCATTTTGCTGCTACTGGTCTTATGACATTGATTTCATGGCTGAGGGATATTCCATCGTACGTAAGTACCACAATTTTTTGAACCATGTTTATATTTTCTGGGATACTTAAGGTGTATCCAAGTTCAGGTCCTTGTATGCAGTGCAGCCCTAAATTTTGGGGTGGCTCTGTCTTATTGATTTTCAGTTTTCCCAAGGTATATTCCCTAGACTGGTAGTGCCCTTGGCTCTGTAGCTGTGTTGTTTACTTGTTTTAGGGAACAGAATGCACTCCTCCAGAGAGGCAGTTGGCAATTTACATCCCGCCCATCAGACCGGTGGGAAGTGATACTTCTTTGTAGTGCAGATTTGCATTGCCCGCTTGCTTGCTTGGCCAAAAAGGGCGTATGCGTTTTCTCCTGAATATATTCAGGAGAAAACGCATACGCCCTTTTTGGCCAAGTGCATCATTGTCGAAGTTGTGCCCCTCTTCCTGTGCTTTAAAGGCGATTCCAACGTACCTCTTGAAATCTGTTTCCTGCTATTCTGCCTCGCTTTCAAGTCCGCCTCGTTGCCTTCCCTCAACAGATTTTTGGACGATAGTTGTCCTTTATTACTCGGCCAGTTTGTGAATTGCTGTGTCCCTGAGCTCCATTTTTCAACTCGTTTTTGGAGAGCTGACCGCAAGTCCAAAATTTTGGTTCAGGACCTATACTGGTTCCCGGTGGGTGGCTGAGAATTTGGTTAATTCTTCTTCCTGCCGGGAAATTACAGTGATATGTGCCCGTCCAAATGCCTAACAGCTACTCTCTCATTGGTTCTCCCTCTTCCCTTTCATCCTCTGCCAAATTGGCAACCTGTGCGAACCAAGAGGTTAAAGGGGCTGTCTCTCCAAGTTGGGAGGTTGATAGTAAAGCAGCCGGAAAGTCAAACCGGAGCACCAGGAGAGGGTTTATTCTTTGAGTTTTAGAAACCTTTCGTATTCACAGTGTGTCCGTTCTCTAGGTTTCCCGCACATGTTATAGCTGTAGTAATATTCCCTTCAACCTGGAGAGTTCGGACCCATGGAATGGGTGCCATGCATTATTGCTTTAAAGGGTCTGCATTTGCTCACCCAATCTCACCAATCGTCTCAGTCCCAAGTGTCCCTCCTTATGCCACATCCAGCTGTCATTGTAGATAGGGTCATTCCAGCTTTCATCAGACACCCCGAAGGAATTGTAAAGAATTTCCCAGTTTTTTGTTTTGTTTTTGAAATTCCTTTTTATAGTGGGTTTGAGCTGATTCTCGCTGCCATGTTTATGCCAGTCTAGACACACTTGATTCCCTTACGGAGACATATCAATACATAGGTTTTAAGATTCTTACTAGTCAGATATTTTCCTCTGCGGGAAATATGGGGTTTTGAGTCCCTTTCACTGAGGACGGTGTAGGTCTTGTCTATTCCATAGTTGGTTTTCGGAACGGTACCTGTGCTTATATCAAACTCTGGTTTTATGCATCACCCCACCTCTCCATCCCCCTTTAGCAGGCATAAGAGTGTTTTCTAAATGTGAGACACTGTTCTCTTTCCTAACTCAGTTCAAGTGTAGCCATGTTTACAGGATCTTCATAAGTGATATCTTATGATAAGTTTCTTTTTCTGTGTGACTTATTTAACTTAGAATCATCGTACCTGAATCCACCCATTTTGCTGCTACTGGTCTTATGACATTGATTTCATGGCTGAGGGATATTCCATCGTACGTAAGTACCACAATTTTTTGAACCATGTTTATATTTTCTGGGATACTTAAGGTGTATCCAAGTTGAGGTCCTTGTATGCAGTGCAGCCCTAAATTTTGGGGTGGCTCTGTCTTATTGATTTTCAGTTTTCCCAAGGTATATTCCCTAGACTGGTAGTGCCCTTGGCTCTGTAGCTCTGTTCTTTACTTGTTTTAGGGAACAGAATGCACTCCTCCAGAGAGGCAGTTGGCAATTTACATCCCGCCCATCAGCATAACAAGGCTCCCTGTTCTCCAGGGCCTGTCTTGCCTTTCTTGTTCTTACACATTTTGTGGATGTCCCTTTTGACCGGTGGGAAGTGATACTTCTTTGTAGTGCAGATTTGCATTGCCCGCTTGCTTGCTTGGCCAAAAAGGGCGTATGCGTTTTCTCCTGAATATATTCAGGAGAAAACGCATACGCCCTTTTTGGCCAAGTGCATCATTGTCGAAGTTGTGCCCCTCTTCCTGTGCTTTAAAGGCGATTCCAACGTACCTCTTGAAATCTGTTTCCTGCTATTCTGCCTCGCTTTCAAGTCCGCCTCGTTGCCTTCCCTCAACAGATTTTTGGACGATAGTTGTCCTTTATTACTCGGCCAGTTTGTGAATTGCTGTGCCCCTGAGCTCCATTTTTCAACTCGTTTTTGGTGAGCTGACCGCAAGTCCAAAATTTTGGTTCAGGACCTATACTGGTTCCCGGTGGGTGGCTGAGAATTTGGTTAATTCTTCTTCCTGCCGGGAAATTACAGTGATATGTGCCCGTCCAAATGCCTAACAGCTACTCTCTCATTGGTTCTCCCTCTTCCCTTTCATCCTCTGCCAAATTGGCAACCTGTGCGAACCAAGAGGTTAAAGGGGCTGTCTCTCCAAGTTGGGAGGTTGATAGTAAAGCAGACGGAAAGTCAAACCGGAGCACCAGGAGAGGGACTATTCGTTGAGTTTTAGAAACCTTTCGTATTCACAGTGTGTCCGTTCTCTAGGTTTCCCGCACATGTTATAGCTGTAGTAATATTCCGTTCAACCTGGAGAGTTCGGACCCATGGAATGGGTGCCATGCATTATTGCTTCAAAGGGTCTGCATTTGCTCACCCAATCTCACCAATCGTCTCAGTCCCAGGTGTCCCTCCTTATGCCACATCCAGCTGTCGTTGTAGATAGGGTCATTCCAGCTTTCATCAGAGACCCTGAAGGAATTGTAAAGAATTTCCCAGTTTTTTTGTTTTGTTTTTGAAATTCCTTTATATAGTGGGTTTGAGCTGATTCTCGCTGCCATGTTTATGCCAGTCTAGACACACTTGATTCCTTTACGGAGACATATCAATATATAGGTTTTAAGATTCTTATTAGTCAGATATTTTCCTCTGCGGGAAATATGGGGTTTTGAGTCCCTATCACTGAGGAAGGTGTAGGTCTTGTCTATTCCATAGTTGGTTTTTGGAACGGTACCTGTGCTTATATCAAACTCTGGTTTTATGCATCACCCCACCTCTCCTTCCCCCTTAAGCAGGTATAAGAGTGTTTTCTAAATGTGAGACACTGTTCTCTTCCCTAACTCAGTTCAAGTGTAGCCATGTTTACAGGATCTTCATAAGTGATATCTTATGATAAGTTTCTTTTTCTGTGTGACTTATTTCACTTAGAATCATCGTACCAGAATCCACCCATTTTGCTGCTACTGGTCTTATGACATTGATTTCATGGCTGAGGGATATTCCATCGTACGTAAGTACCACAATTTTTTGAACCATGTTTATATTTTCTAGGATACTTAAGGTGTATCCAAGTTGAGGTCCTTGTATGCAGTGCAGCCCTAAATTTTGGGGTGGCTCTGTCTTATTGATTTTCAGTTTTCCCAAGGTATATTCCCTAGACTGGTAGTGCCCTTGGCTCTGTAGCTCTGTTCTTTACTTGTTTTAGGGAACAGAATGCACTCCTCCAGAGAGGCAGTTGGCAATTTACATCCCGCCCATCAGCATAACAAGGCTCCCTGTTCTCCAGGGCCTGTCTTGCCTTTCTTGTTCTTACACATTTTGTGGATGTCCCTTTTGACCGGTGGGAAGTGATACTTCTTTGTAGTGCAGATTTGCATTGCCCGCTTGCTTGCTTGGCCAAAAAGGGCGTATGCGTTTTCTCCTGAATATATTCAGTAGAAAACACATACGCCCTTTTTGGCCAAGTGCGTCATTGTCGAAGTTGTGCCCCTCTTCCTGTGCTTTAAAGGCGATTCCAACGTACCTCTTGAAATCTGTTTCCTGCTATTCTGCCTTGCTTTCAAGTCCGCCTCGTTGCTTTCCGTCAACAGATTTTTGGACGATAGTTGTCCTTTACTATTCGGCCAGTTTGTGAATTGCTGTGCCCCTGAGCTCCATTTTTCAACTCGTTTTTGGTGAGCTGACCGCAAGTCCAAAATTTTGGTTCAGGACCTATACTGGTTCCCGGTGGGTGGCTGAGAATTTGGTTAATTCTTCTTCCTGCCGGGAAATTACACTGATATGTGCCCATCCAAATGCCTAACAGCTACTCTCTCATTGGTTCTCCCTCTTCCCTTTCATCCTCTGCCAAATTGGCAACCTGTGCGAACCAAGAGGTTAAAGGGGCTGTCTCTCCATGTTGGGAGGTTGATAGTAAAGCAGCCGGAAAGTCAAACCGGAGCACCAGGAGAGTGTTTATTCTTTGAGTTTTAGGAACCTTTCGTATTCACAGTGTGTCCGTTCTCTAGGTTTCCCGCACATGTTATAACTGTAGTAATATTCCCTTTAACCTGGAGAGTTCGGACCCATGGAATGGGTGCCATGCATTATTGCTTTAAAGCGTCTGCATTTGCTCACCCAATCTCACCAATCGTCTCAGTCCCAAGTGTCCCTCCTTATGCCACATCCAGCTGTCGTTGTAGATAGGGTCATTCCAGCTTTCATCAGAGACCCTGAAGGAATTGTAAAGAATTTCCCAGTTTTTTTGTTTTGTTTTTGAAATTCCTTTTTATAGTGGGTTTGAGCTGATTCTCGCTGCCATGTTTATGCCAGTCTAGACACACTTGATTCCCTTACGGAGACATATCAATACATAGGTTTTAAGATTTTTACTAGTCAGATATTTTCCTCTGCGGGAAATATGGGGTTTTGAGTCCCTTTCACTGAGGACGGTGTAGCTCTTGTCTATTCCATAGTTGGTTTTTGGAACGGTACCTGTGCTTATATCAAACTCTTGTTTTATGCATCACCCAACCTCTCCTTCAACCTAAAGCAGGTATAAGAGTGTATTCTAAATGTGAGACACTGTTCTCTTTCCTAACTCAGTTCAAGTGTAGCCATGTTTACAGGATCTTCATAAGTGATATCTTATGATAAGTTTCTTTTTCTGTGTGACTTATTTCACTTAGAATCATCGTACCTGAATCCACCCATTTTGCTGCTACTGGTCTTATGACATTGATTTCATGGCTGAGGGATATTCCATCGTACGTAAGTACCACAATTTTTTGAACCATGTTTATATTTTCTGGGATACTTAAGGTGTATCCAAGTTCAGGTCCTTGTATGCAGTGCAGCCCTAAATTTTGGGGTGGCTCTGTCTTATTGATTTTCAGTTTTCCCAAGGTATATTCCCTAGACTGGTAGTGCCCTTGGCTCTGTAGCTGTGTTGTTTACTTGTTTTAGGGAACAGAATGCACTCCTCCAGAGAGGCAGTTGGCAATTTACATCCCGCCCATCAGACCGGTGGGAAGTGATACTTCTTTGTAGTGCAGATTTGCATTGCCCGCTTGCTTGCTTGGCCAAAAAGGGCGTATGCGTTTTCTCCTGAATATATTCAGGAGAAAACGCATACGCCCTTTTTGGCCAAGTGCATCATTGTCGAAGTTGTGCCCCTCTTCCTGTGCTTTAAAGGCGATTCCAACGTACCTCTTGAAATCTGTTTCCTGCTATTCTGCCTTGCTTTCAAGTCCGCCTCGTTGCCTTCCGTCAACAGATTTTTGGACGATAGTTGTCCTTTATTATTCGGCCAGTTTGTGAACTGCTGTGCCCCTGAGCTCCATTTTTCAACTCGTTTTTGGTGAGCTGACCGCAAGTCCAAAATTTTGGTTCAGGACCTATACTGGTTCCCCGTGGGTGGCTGAGAATTTGGTTAATTCTTCTTCTTGCCGGGAAATTACAGTGATATGTGCCCATCCAAATGCCTAACAGCTACTCTCTCATTGGTTCTCCCTCTTCCCTTTCATCCTCTGCCAAATTGGCAACCTGTGAGAACCAAGAGGTTAAAGGGGCTGTCTCTCCAAGTTGGGAGGTTGATAGTAAAGCAGACGGAAAGTCAAACCGGAGCACCAGGAGAGGGACTATTCGTTGAGTTTTAGAAACCTTTCGTATTCACAGTGTGTCCGTTCTCTAGGTTTTCCGCACATGTTATAGCTGCAGTAATATTCCCTTCAACCTGGAGAGTTCGGACCCATGGAATGAGTGCCATGCATTATTGCTTTAAAGGGTCTGCATTTGCTCACCCAATCTCACCAATCGTCTCAGTCCCAAGTGTCCCTCCTTATGCCACATCCAGCTGTCGTTGTAGATAGGGTCATTCCAGCTTTCATCAGAGACCCTGAAGGAATTGTAAAGAATTTCCCAGTTTTTTTGTTTTGTTTTTGAAATTCCTTTTTATAGTGGGTTTGAGCTGATTCTCGCTGCCATGTTTATGCCAGTCTAGACACACTTGATTCCCTTACGGAGACATATCAATACATAGGTTTTAAGATTCTTACTAGTCAGATATTTTCCTCTGCGGGAAATATGGGGTTTTGAGTCCCTTTCACTGAGGACGGTGTAGGTCTTGTCTATTCCATAGTTGGTTTTTGGAACGGTACCTGTGCTTATATCAAACTCTGGTTTTATGCATCACCCCACCTCTCCTTCCCCCTTAAGCAGCTATAAGAGTGTTTTCTAAATGTGAGACACTGTTCTCTTTCCTAACTCAGTTCAAGTGTAGCCATGTTTACAGGATCTTCATAAGTGATATCTTATGATAAGTTTCTTTTTCTGTGTGACTTATTTCACTTAGAATCATCGTACCTGAATCCACCCATTTTGCTGCTACTGGTCTTATGACATTGATTTCATGGCTGAGGGATATTCCATCGTACGTAAGTACCACAATTTTTTGAACCATGTTTATATTTTCTGGGATACTTAAGGTGTATCCAAGTTGAGGTCCTTGTATGCAGTGCAGCCCTAAATTTTGGGGTGGCTCTGTCTTATTGATTTTCAGTTTTCCCAAGGTATATTCCCTAGACTGGTAGTGCCCTTGGCTCTGTAGCTCTGTTCTTTACTTGTTTTAGGGAACAGAATGCACTCCTCCAGAGAGGCAGTTGGCAATTTACATCCCGCCCATCAGCATAACAAGGCTCCCTGTTCTCCAGGGCCTGTCTTGCCTTTCTTGTTCTTACACATTTTGTGGATGTCCCTTTTGACCGGTGGGAAGTGATACTTCTTTGTAGTGCAGATTTGCATTGCCCGCTTGCTTGCTTGGCCAAAAAGGGCGTATGCGTTTTCTCCTGAATATATTCAGTAGAAAACGCATACGCCCTTTTTGGCCAAGTGCATCATTGTCGATGTTGTGCCCCTCTTCCTGTGCTTTAAAGGCGATTCCAACGTACCTCTTGAAATCTGTTTCCTGCTATTCTGCCTCGCTTTCAAGTCCGCCTCGTTGCCTTCCCTCAACAGATTTTTGGACGATAGTTGTCCTTTATTACTCGGCCAGTTTGTGAATTGCTGTGCCCCTGAGCTCCATTTTTCAACTCGTTTTTGGTGAGCTGACCGCAAGTCCAAAGTTTTGGTTCAGGACCTATACTGGTTCCATGTGGGTGGCTGAGAATTTGGTTAATTCTTCTTCCTGCCGGGAAATTACAGTGATATATGCCTGTCCAAATGCCTAACAGCTACTCTCTCATTGGTTCTCCCTCTTCCCTTTCATCCTCTGCCAAATTGGCAACCTGTGCGAACCAAGAGGTTAAAGGGGCTGTCTCTCCAAGTTGGGAGGTTGATAGTAAAGCAGACGGAAAGTCAAACCGGAGCACCAGGAGAGGGACTATTCGTTGAGTTTTAGAAACCTTTCGTATTCACAGTGTGTCCGTTCTCTAGGTTTCCCGCACATGTTATAGCTGTAGTAATATTCCCTTCAACCTGGAGAGTTCGGACCCATGGAATGGGTGCCATGCATTATTGCTTTAAAGGGTCTGCATTTGCTCACCCAATCTCACCAATCGTCTCAGTCCCAAGTGTCCCTCCTTATGCCACATCCAGCTGTCGTTGTAGATAGGGTCATTCCAGCTTTCATCAGAGACCCTGAAGGAACTGTAAAGAATTTCCCAGTTTTTTTGTTTTGTTTTTGAAATTCCTTTTTATAGTGGGTTTGAGCTGATTCTCGCTGCCATGTTTATGCCAGTCTAGACAGACTTGATTCCCTTATGGAGACATATCAATACATAGGTTTTAAGATTCTTACTAGTCAGATATTTTCGTCTGCGGGAAATATGGGGTTTTGAGTCCCTTTCGCTGAGGACGGTGTAGGTCTTGTCTATTCCATAGTTGGTTTTTGGAACGGTACCTGTGCTTATATCAAACTCTGGTTTTATGCATCACCCCACCTCTCTTTCCCCCTTAAGCAGGTATAAGAGTGTTTTCTAAATGTGAGACACTGTTCTCTTTCCTAACTCAGTTCAAGTGTAGCCATGTTTACAGGATCTTCATAAGTGATATCTTATGATAAGTTTCTTTTTCTGTGTGACTTATTTCACTTAGAATCATCGTACCTGAATCCACCCATTTTGCTGCTACTGGTCTTATGACATTGATTTCATGGCTGAGGGATATTCCATCGTACGTAAGTACCACAATTTTTTGAACCATGTTTATATTTTCTGGGATACTTAAGGTGTATCCAAGTTGAGGTCCTTGTACGCAGTGCAGCCCTAAATTTTGGGATGGCTCTGTCTTATTGATTTTCAGTTTTCCCAAGGTATATTCCCTAGACTGGTAGTGCCCTTGGCTCTGTAGCTCTGTTCTTTACTTGTTTTAGGGAACAGAATGCACTCCTCCAGAGAGGCAGTTGGCAATTTACATCCCGCCCATCAGCATAACAAGGCTCCCTGTTCTCCAGGGCCTGCCTTGCCTTTCTTGTTCTTACACATTTTGTGGATGTCCCTTTTGACCGGTGGGAAGTGATACTTCTTTGTAGTGCAGATTTGCATTGCCCGCTTGCTTGCTTGGCCAAAAAGGGCGTATACATTTTCTCCTGAATATATTCAGTAGAAAACGCATACGCCCTTTTTGGCCAAGTGCATCATTGTCGAAGTTGTGCCCCTCTTCCTGTGCTTTAAAGGCGATTCCAACGTACCTCTTGAAATCTGTTTCCTGCTATTCTGCCTCGCTTTCAAGTCCGCCTCGATGCCTTCCCTCAACAGATTTTTGGACGATAGTTGTCCTTTATTACTCGGCCAGTTTGTGAATTGCTGTGCCCCTGAGCTCCATTTTTCAACTCGTTTTTGGTGAGCTGACCGCAAGTCCAAAATTTTGGTTCAGGACCTATACTGGTTCCCGGTGGGTGGCTGAGAATTTGGTTAATTTTTCTTCCTGCCGGGAAATTACAGTGATATGTGCCTGTCCAAATGCCTAACAGCTACTCTCTCATTGGTTCTCCCTCTTCCCTTTCATCCTCTGCCAAATTGGCAACCTGTGCGAACCAGGAGGTTAAAGGGGCTGTCTCTCCAAGTTGGGAGGTTGATAGTAAAGCAGACGGAAAGTCAAACCGGAGCACCAGGAGAGGCACTATTCGTTGAGTTTTAGAAACCTTTCGTATTCACAGTGTGTCCGTTCTCTAGGTTTCCCGCACATGTTATAGCTGTAGTAATATTCCCTTCAACCTGGAGAGTTCAGACCCATGGAATGGGTGCCATGCATTATTGCTTTAAAGGGTCTGCACTTGCTTACCCAATCTCACCAATCGTCTCAGTCCCAAGTGTCCCTCCTTATGCCACATCCAGCTGTCGTTGTAGATAGGGTCATTCCAGCTTTCATCAGAGACCCTGAAGGAATTGTAAAGAATTTCCCAGTTTTTTTGTTTTGTTTTTGAAATTCCTTTTTATAGTGGGTTTGAGCTGATTCTCGCTGCCATGTTTATGCCAGTCTAGACACACTTGATTCCCTTATGGAGACATATCAATACATAGGTTTTAAGATTCTTACTAGTCAGATATTTTCCTCTGCGGGAAATATGGGGTTTTGAGTCCCTTTCGCTGAGGACGGTGTAGGTCTTGTCTATTCCATAGTTGGTTTTTGGAACGGTACCTGTGCTTATATCAAACTCTGGTTTTATGCATCACCCCACCTCTCCTTCCCCCTTAAGCAGGTATAAGAGTGTTTTCTAAATGTGAGACACTGTTCTCTTTCCTAACTCAGTTCAAGTGTAGCCATGTTTACAGGATCTTCATAAGTGATATCTTATGATAAGTTTCTTTTTCTGTGTGACTTATTTCACTTAGAATCATCGTACCTGAATCCACCCATTTTGCTGCTACTGGTCTTATGACATTGATTTCATGGCTGAGGGATATTCCATCGTACGTAAGTACCACAATTTTTTGAACCATGTTTATATTTTCTGGGATACTTAAGGTGTATCCAAGTTGAGGTCCTTGTATGCAGTGCAGCCCTAAATTTTGGGATGGCTCTGTCTTATTGATTTTCAGTTTTCCCAAGGTATATTCCCTAGACTGGTAGTGCCCTTGGCTCTGTAGCTCTGTTCTTTACTTGTTTTAGGGAACAGAATGCACTCCTCCAGAGAGGCAGTTGGCAATTTACATCCCGCCCATCAGCATAACAAGGCTCCCTGTTCTCCAGGGCCTGTCTTGCCTTTCTTGTTCTTACACATTTTGTGGATGTCCCTTTTGACCGGTGGGAAGTGATACTTCTTTGTAGTGCAGATTTGCATTGCCCGCTTGCTTGCTTGGCCAAAAAGGGCGTATGCGTTTTCTCCTGAATATATTCAGTAGAAAACGCATACGCCCTTTTTGGCCAAGTGCATCATTGTCGAAGTTGTGCCCCTCTTCCTGTGCTTTAAAGGCGATTCCAACGTACCTCTTGAAATCTGTTTCCTGCTATTCTGCCTCGCTTTCAAGTCCGCCTCGTTGCCTTCCCTCAACAGATTTTTGGACGATAGTTGTCCTTTATTACTCGGCCAGTTTGTGAATTGCTGTGCCCCTGAGCTCCATTATTCAACTCGTTTTTGGTGAGCTGACCGCAAGTCCAAAATTTTGGTTCAGGACCTATACTGGTTCCCGGTGGGTGGCTGAGAATTTGGTTAATTCTTCTTCCTGCCGGGAAATTACAGTGATATGTGCCCGTCCAAATGCCTAACAGCTACTCTCTCATTGGTTCTCCCTCTTCCCTTTCATCCTCTGCCAAATTGGCAACCTGTGCGAACCAAGAGGTTAAAGGGGCTGTCTCTCCAAGTTGGGAGGTTGATAGTAAAGCAGACGGAAAGTCAAACCGGAGCACCAGGAGAGGGACTATGCGTTGAGTTTTAGAAACCTTTCGTATTCACAGTGTGTCCGTTCTCTAGGTTTCCCGCACATGTTATAGCTGTAGTAATATTCCCTTCAACCTGGAGAGTTCGGACCCATGGAATGGGTGCCATGCATTATTGCTTTAAAGGGTCTGCATTTGCTCACCCAATCTCACCAATCCTCTCAGTCCCAAGTGTCCCTCCTTATGCCACATCCAGCTGTCGTTGTAGATAGGGTCATTCCAGCCTTCATCAGAGACCCTGAAGGAATTGTAAAGAATTTCCCAGTTTTTTTGTTTTGTTTTTGAAATTCCTTTTTATAGTGGGTTTGAGCTGATTCTCGCTGCCATGTTTATGCCAGTCTAGACACACTTGATTCCCTTACGGAGACATATCAATACATAGGTTTTAAGATTCTTACTAGTCAGATATTTTCCTCTGCGGGAAATATGGGGTTTTGAGTCCCTTTCGCTGAGGACGGTGTAGGTCTTGTCTATTCCATAGTTGGTTTTTGGAACGGTACCTGTGCTTATATCAAACTCTGGTTTTATGCATCACCCCACCTCTCCTTCCCCCTTAAGCAGGTATAAGAGTGTTTTCTAAATGTGAGACACTGTTCTCTTTCCTAACTCAGTTCAAGTGTAGCCATGTTCACAGGATCTTCATAAGTGATATCTTATGATAAGTTTCTTTTTCTGTGTGACTTATTTCACTTAGAATCATCGTACCTGAATCCACCCATTTTGCTGCTACTTGTCTTATGACATTGATTTCATGGCTGCGGGATATTCCATCGTACGTAAGTACCACAATTTTTTGAACCATGTTTATATTTTCTGGGATACTTAAGGTGTATCCAAGTTGAGGTCCTTGTATGCAGTGCAGCCCTAAATGTTGGGGTGGCTCTGTCTTATTGAATTTCAGTTTTCCCAAGGTATATTCCCTAGACTGGTAGTGCCCTTGGCTCTTTAGCTCTGTTCTTTACTTGTTTTAGGGAACAGAATGCACTCCTCCAGAGAGGCAGTTGGCAATTTACATCCCTCCCATCAGCATAACAAGGCTCCCTGTTCTCCAGGGCCTGTCTTGCCTTTCTTGTTCTTACACATTTTGTGGATGTCCCTTTTGACCGGAGGGAAGTCATACTTCTTTGTAGTGCAGATTTGCATTGCCCGCTTGCTTGCTTGGCCAAAAAGGGCGTATGCGTTTTCTCCTGAATATATTCAGGAGAAAACGCATACGCCCTTTTTGGCCAAGTGCATCATTGTCGAAGTTGTGCCCCTCTTCCTGTGCTTTAAAGGCGATTCCAACGTACCTCTTGAAATCTGTTTCCTGCTATTCTGCCTCGCTTTCAAGTCCGCCTCGTTGCCTTCCCTCAACAGATTTTTGGACGATAGTTGTCCTTTATTACTCGGCCAGTTTGTGAATTGCTGTGCCCCTGAGCTCCATTTTTCAAGTCGTTTTGGGAGAGCTGACCGCAAGTCCAAAATTTTGATTGAGGACCTATACTGGTTCCCGGTGGGTGGCTGAGAATTTGGTTAATTCTTCTTCCTGCCGGGAAATTACAGTGATATGTGCCCGTCCAAATGCCTAACAGCTACTCTCTCATTGGTTCTCCCTCTTCCCTTTCATCCTCTGCCAAATTGGCAACCTGTGCGAACCAAGAGGTTAAAGGGGCTGTCTCTCCAAGTTGGGAGGTTGATAGTAAAGCAGACGGAAAGTCAAACCGGAGCACCAGGAGAGGGACTATTCGTTGAGTTTTAGAAACCTTTCGTATTCACAGTGTGTCCGTTCTCTAGGTTTCCCGCACATGTTATAGCTGTAGTAATATTCCCTTCAACCTGGAGAGTTCGGACCCATGGAATGGGTGCCATGCATTATTGCTTCAAAGGGTCTGCATTTGCTCACCCAATCTCACCAATCGTCTCAGTCCCAAGTGTCCCTCCTTATGCCACATCCAGCTGTCGTTGTAGATAGGGTCATTCCAGCTTTCATCAGAGACCCTGAAGGAATTGTAAAGAATTTCCCAGTTTTTTTGTTTTGTTTTTGAAATTCCTTTATATAGTGGGTTTGAGCTGATTCTCGCTGCCATGTTTATGCCAGTCTAGACACACTTGATTCCCTTATGGAGACATATCAATACATAGGTTTTAAGATTCTTACTAGTCAGATATTTTCCTCTGCGGGAAATATGGGGTTTTGAGTCCCTTTCGCTGAGGACGGTGTAGGTCTTGTCTATTCCATAGTTGGTTTTTGGAACGGTACCTGTGCTTATATCAAACTCTGGTTTTATGCATCACCCCACCTCTCTTTCCCCCTTAAGCAGGTATAAGAGTGTTTTCTAAATGTGAGACACTGTTCTCTTTCCTAACTCAGTTCAAGTGTAGCCATGTTTACAGGATCTTCATAAGTGATATCTTATGATAAGTTTCTTTTTCTGTGTGACTTATTTCACTTAGAATCATCGTACCTCTATCCACCCATTTTACTGCTACTGGTCTTATGACATTGATTTCATGGCTGAGCGATATTCCATCGTACGTAAGTACCACAATTTTTTGAACCATGTTTATATTTTCTGGGATACTTAAGGTGTATCCAAGTTGAGGTCCTTGTATGCAGTGCAGCCCTAAATTTTGGGGTGGCTCTGTCTTATTGATTTTCAGTTTTCCCAAGGTATATTCCCTAGACTGGTAGTGCCCTTGGCTCTGTAGCTCTGTTCTTTACTTGTTTTAGGGAACAGAATGCACTCCTCCAGAGAGGCAGTTGGCAATTTACATCCCGCCCATCAGCATAACAAGGCTCCCTGTTCTCCAGGGCCTGTATTGCCTTTCTTGTTCTTACACATTTTGTGGATGTCCCTTTTGACCGGTGGGAAGTGATACTTCTTTGTAGTGCAGATTTACATTGCCCGCTTGCTTGCTTGGCCAAAAAGGGCGTATGCGTTTTCTCCTGAATATATTCAGGAGAAAACGCATACGCCCTTTTTGGCCAAGTGCATCATTGTCGAAGTTGTGCCCCTCTTCCTGTGCTTTAAAGGTGATTCCAACGTACCTCTTGAAATCTGTTTCCTGCTATTCTGCCTCGCTTTCAAGTCCGCCTCGTTGCCTTCCCTCAACAGATTTTTGGACGATAGTTGTCCTTTATTACTCGGCCAGTTTGTGAATGGCTGTGCCCCTGAGCTCCATTTTTCAACTCGTTTTTGGTGAGCTGACCGCAAGTCCAAAATTTTGATTCAGGACCTATACTGGTTCCCGGTGGGTGGCTGAGAATTTGGTTAATTCTTCTTCCTGCCGGAAATTTACAGTGATATGTGCCCGTCCAAATGCCTAACAGCTACTCTCTCATTGGTTCTCCCTCTTCCCTTTCATCCTCTGCCAAATTGGCAACCTGTGCGAACCAAGAGGTTAAAGGGGCTGTCTCTCCAAGTTGGGAGGTTGATAGTAAAGCAGACGGAAAGTCAAACCGGAGCACCAGGAGAGGGACTATGCGTTGAGTTTTAGAAACCTTTCGTATTCACAGTGTGTCCGTTCTCTAGGTTTCCCGCACATGTTATAGCTGTAGTAATATTCCCTTCAACCTGGAGAGTTCGGACCCATGGAATGGGTGCCATGCATTATTGCTTTAAAGGGTCTGCATTTGCTCACCCAATCTCACCAATCGTCTCAGTCCCAAGTGTCCCTCCTTATGCCACATCCAGCTGTCGTTGTAGATAGGGTCATTCCAGCTTTCATCAGACACCCCGAAGGAATTGTAAAGAATTTCCCAGTTTTTTGTTTTGTTTTTGAAATTCCTTTTTATAGTGGGTTTGAGCTGATTCTCGCTGCCATGTTTATGCCAGTCTAGACACACTTGATTCCCTTACGGAGACATATCAATACATAGGTTTTAAGATTCTTACTAGTCAGATATTTTCCTCTGCGGGAAATATGGGGTTTTGAGTCCCTTTCACTGAGGACGGTGTAGGTCTTGTCTATTCCATAGTTGGTTTTTGGAACGGTACCTGTGCTTATATCAAACTCTGGTTTTATGCATCACCCCACCTCTCCATCCCCCTTTAGCAGGCATAAGAGTGTTTTCTAAATGTGAGACACTGTTCTCTTTCCTAACTCAGTTCAAGTGTAGCCATGTTTACAGGATCTTCATAAGTGATATCTTATGATAAGTTTCTTTTTCTGTGTGACTTATTTCACTTAGAATCATCGTACCTGAATCCACCCATTTTGCTGCTACTGGTCTTATGACATTGATTTCATGGCTGAGGGATATTCCATCGTACGTAAGTACCACAATTTTTTGAACCATGTTTATATTTTCTGGGATACTTAAGGTGTATCCAAGTTGAGGTCCTTGTATGCAGTGCAGCCCTAAATTTTGGGGTGGCTCTGTCTTATTGATTTTCAGTTTTCCCAAGGTATATTCCTTAGACTGGTAGTGCCCTTGGCTCTGTAGCTCTGTTCTTTACTTGTTTTAGGGAACAGAATGCACTCCTCCAGAGAGGCAGTTGGCAATTTACATCCCGCCCATCAGCATAACAAGGCTCCCTGTTCTCCAGGGCCTGTCTTGCCTTTCTTGTTCTTACACATTTTGTGGATGTCCCTTTTGACCGGTGGGAAGTGATACTTCTTTGTAGTGCAGATTTGCATTGCCCGCTTGCTTGCTTGGCCAAAAAGGGCGTATGCGTTTTCTCCTGAATATATTCAGGAGAAAACGCATACGCCCTTTTTGGCCAAGTGCATCATTGTCGAAGTTGTGCCCCTCTTCCTGTGCTTTAAAGGCGATTCCAACGTACCTCTTGAAATCTGTTTCCTGCTATTCTGCCTCGCTTTCAAGTCCGCCTCGTTGCCTTCCCTCAACAGATTTTTGGACGATAGTTGTCCTTTATTACTCGGCCAGTTTGTGAATTGCTGTGCCCCTGAGCTCCATTTTTCAACTCGTTTTTGGGGAGCTGACCGCAAGTCCAAAATTTTGGTTCAGGACCTATACTGGTTCCCGGTGGGTGGCTGAGAATTTGGTTAATTCTTCTTCCTGCCGGGAAATTACAGTGATATGTGCCCGTCCAAATGCCTAACAGCTACTCTCTCATTGATTCTCCCTCTTCCCTTTCATCCTCTGCCAAATTGGCAACCTGTGCGAACCAAGAGGTTAAAGGGGCTGTCTCTCCAAGTTGGGAGGTTGATAGTAAAGCAGACGGAAAGTCAAACCGGAGCACCAGGAGAGGGTCTATTCTTTGAGTTTTAGAAACCTTTCGTATTCACAGTGTGTCTGTTCTCTAGGTTTCCCTCACATGTTATAGCTGTAGTAATATTCCCTTCAACCTGGAGAGTTCGGACCCATGGAATGGGTGCCATGCATTATTGCTTTAAAGGGTCTGCATTTGCTCACCCAATCTCACCAATCGTCTCAGTCCCAAGTGTCCCTCCTTATGCCACATCCAGCTGTCGTTGTAGATAGGGTCATTCCAGCTTTCATCAGAGACCTTGAAAGAATTGTAAAGAATTTCCCAGTTTTTTTGTTTTGTTTTTGAAATTCCTTTTTATAGTGGGTTTGAGCTGATTCTCGCTGCCATGTTTATGCCAGTCTAGACACACTTGATTCCTTTACGGAGACATATCAATATATAGGTTTTAAGATTCTTATTAGTCAGATATTTTCCTCTGCGGGAAATATGGGGTTTTGAGTCCCTATCACTGAGGAAGGTGTAGGTCTTGTCTATTCCATAGTTGGTTTTTGGAACGGTACCTGTGCTTATATCAAACTCTGGTTTTATGCATCACCCCACCTCTCCTTCCCCCTTAAGCAGGTATAAGAGTGTTTTCTAAATGTGAGACACTGTTCTCTTTCCTAACTCAGTTCAAGTGTAGCCATGTTTACAGGATCTTCATAAGTGATATCTTATGATAAGTTTCTTTTTCTGTGTGACTTATTTCACTTAGAATCATCGTACCAGAATCCACCCATTTTGCTGCTACTGGTCTTATGACATTGATTTCATGGCTGAGGGATATTCCATCGTACGTAAGTACCACAATTTTTTGAACCATGTTTATATTTTCTAGGATACTTAAGGTGTATCCAAGTTGAGGTCCTTGTATGCAGTGCAGCCCTAAATTTTGGGGTGGCTCTGTCTTATTGATTTTCAGTTTTCCCAAGGTATATTCCCTAGACTGGTAGTGCCCTTGGCTCTGTAGCTCTGTTCTTTACTTGTTTTAGGGAACAGAATGCACTCCTCCAGAGAGGCAGTTGGCAATTTACATCCCGCCCATCAGCATAACAAGGCTCCCTGTTCTCCAGGGCCTGTCTTGCCTTTCTTGTTCTTACACATTTTGTGGATGTCCCTTTTGACCGGTGGGAAGTGATACTTCTTTGTAGTGCAGATTTGCATTGCCCGCTTGCTTGCTTGGCCAAAAAGGGCGTATGCGTTTTCTCCTGAATATATTCAGTAGAAAACACATACGCCCTTTTTGGCCAAGTGCGTCATTGTCGAAGTTGTGCCCCTCTTCCTGTGCTTTAAAGGCGATTCCAACGTACCTCTTGAAATCTGTTTCCTGCTATTCTGCCTTGCTTTCAAGTCCGCCTCGTTGCTTTCCGTCAACAGATTTTTGGACGATAGTTGTCCTTTATTACTCGGCCAGTTTGTGAATTGCTGTGCCCCTGAGCTCCATTTTTCAACTCGTTTTTGGTGAGCTGACCGCAAGTCCAAAATTTTGGTTCAGGACCTATACTGGTTCCCGGTGGGTGGCTGAGAATTTGGTTAATTCTTCTTCCTGCCGGGAAATTACAGTGATATGTGCCCGTCCAAATGCCTAACAGCTACTCTCTCATTGGTTCTCCCTCTTCCCTTTCATCCTCTGCCAAATTGGCAACCTGTGCGAACCAAGAGGTTAAAGGGGCTGTCTCTCCAAGTTGGGAGGTTGATAGTAAAGCAGACGGAAAGTCAAACCGGAGCACCAGGAGAGGGACTATTCGTTGAGTTTTAGAAACCTTTCGTATTCACAGTGTGTCCGTTCTCTAGGTTTCCCGCACATGTTATAGCTGTAGTAATATTCCCTTCAACCTGGAGAGTTCGGACCCATGGAATGGGTGCCATGCATTATTGCTTTAAAGGGTCTGCACTTGCTTACCCAATCTCACCAATCGTCTCAGTCCCAAGTGTCCCTCCTTATGCCACATCCAGCTGTCGTTGTAGATATGGTCATTCCAGCTTTCATCAGAGACCCTGAAGGAATTGTAAAGAATTTCCCAGTTTTTTTGTTTTGTTTTTGAAATTCCTTTTTATAGTGGGTTTGAGCTGATTCTCGCTGCCATGTTTATGCCAGTCTAGACACACTTGATTCCCTTATGGAGACATATCAATACATAGGTTTTAAGATTCTTACAAGTCAGATATTTTCCTCTGCGGGAAATATGGGGTTTTGAGTCCCTTTCGCTGAGGACGGTGTAGGTCTTGACTATTCCATAGTTGGTTTTTGGAACGGTACCTGTGCTTATATCAAACTCTGGTTTTATGCATCACCCCACCTCTCCTTCCCCCTTAAGCAGGTATAAGAGTGTTTTCTAAATGTGAGACACTGTTCTCTTTCCTAACTCAGTTCAAGTGTAGCCATGTTTACAGGATCTTCATAAGTGATATCTTGTGATAAGTTTCTTTTTCTGTGTGACTTATTTCACTTAGAATCATCGTACCTGAATCCACCCATTTTGCTGCTACTGGTCTTATGACATTGATTTCATGGCTGAGGGATATTCCATCGTACGTAAGTACCACAATTTTTTGAACCATGTTTATATTTTCTGGGATACTTAAGGTGTATCCAAGTTGAGGTCCTTGTATGCAGTGCAGCCCTAAATTTTGGGGTGGCTCTGTCTTATTGATTTTCAGTTTTCCCAAGGTATATTCCCTAGACTGGTAGTGCCCTTGGCTCTGTAGCTCTGTTCTTTACTTGTTTTAGGGAACAGAATGCACTCCTCCAGAGAGGCAGTTGGCAATTTACATCCCGCCCATCAGCATAACAAGGCTCCCTGTTCTCCAGGGCCTGTCTTGCCTTTCTTGTTCTTACACATTTTGTGGATGTCCCTTTTGACCGGTGGGAAGTGATACTTCTTTGTAGTGCAGATTTGCATTGCCCGCTTGCTTGCTTGGCCAAAAAGGGCGTATGCGTTTTCTCCTGAATATATTCAGTAGAAAACGCATACGCCCTTTTTGGCCAAGTGCATCATTGTAGAAGTTGTGCCCCTCTTCCTGTGCTTTTTTTTTTTTTTTTTTTTTTTTGTGGTATGCGGGCCTCTCACTGTTGTGGCCTCTCCCGTTGCGGAGCACAGGCTCCGGATGCGCAGGCTCAGCAGCCATGGCTCACGGGCCCAGCCGCTCCGCGGCATATGGGATCCTCCCAGACCGGGGCACGAACCCGTATCCCCTGCATCGGCAGGCGGACTCTCAACCACTGCGCCACCAGGGAGGCCCTTCCTGTGCTTTAAAGGCGATTCCAACGTACCTCTTGAAATCTGTTTCCTGCTATTCTGCCTCGCTTTCAAGTCCGCCTCGTTGCCTTCCCTCAACAGATTTTTGGACGATAGTTGTCCTTTATTACTCGGCCAGTTTGTGAATTGCTGTGCCCCTGAGCTCCATTTTTCAACTCGTTTTTGGTGAGCTGACCGCAAGTCCAAAATTTTGGTTCAGGACCTATACTGGTTCCCGGTGGGTGGCTGAGAATTTGGTTAATTCTTCTTCCTGCCGGGAAATTACAGTGATATATGCCTGTCCAAATGCCTAACAGCTACTCTCTCATTGGTTCTCCCTCTTCCCTTTCATCCTCTGCCAAATTGGCAACCTGTGCGAACCAAGAGGTTAAAGGGGCTGTCTCTCCAAGTTGGGAGGTTGATAGTAAAGCAGACGGAAAGTCAAACCGGAGCACCAGGAGAGGGACTATTCGTTGAGTTTTAGAAACCTTTTGTATTCACAGTGTGTCCGTTCTCTAGGTTTCCCGCACATGTTATAGCTGTAGTAATATTCCCTTCAACCTGGAGAGTTCGGACCCATGGAATGGGTGCCATGCATTATTGCTTTAAAGGGTCTGCATTTGCTCACCCAATCTCACCAATCGTCTCAGTCCCAAGTGTCCCTCCTTATGCCACATCCAGCTGTCGTTGTAGATAGGGTCATTCCAGCTTTCATCAGAGACCCTGAAGGAACTGTAAAGAATTTCCCAGTTTTTTTGTTTTGTTTTTGAAATTCCTTTTTATAGTGGGTTTGAGCTGATTCTCGCTGCCATGTTTATGCCAGTCTAGACAGACTTGATTCCCTTATGGAGACATATCAATACATAGGTTTTAAGATTCTTACTAGTCAGATATTTTCCTCTGCGGGAAATATGGGGTTTTGAGTCCCTTTCGCTGAGGACGGTGTAGGTCTTGTCTATTCCATAGTTGGTTTTTGGAACGGTACCTGTGCTTATATCAAACTCTGGTTTTATGCATCACCCCACCTCTCTTTCCCCCTTAAGCAGGTATAAGAGTGTTTTCTAAATGTGAGACACTGTTCTCTTTCCTAACTCAGTTCAAGTGTAGCCATGTTTACAGGATCTTCATAAGTGATATCTTATGATAAGTTTCTTTTTCTGTGTGACTTATTTCACTTAGAATCATCGTACCTGAATCCACCCATTTTGCTGCTACTGGTCTTATGACATTGATTTCATGGCTGAGGGATATTCCATCGTACGTAAGTACCACAATTTTTTGAACCATGTTTATATTTTCTGGGATACTTAAGGTGTATCCAAGTTGAGGTCCTTGTACGCAGTGCAGCCCTAAATTTTGGGATGGCTCTGTCTTATTGATTTTCAGTTTTCCCAAGGTATATTCCCTAGACTGGTAGTGCCCTTGGCTCTGTAGCTCTGTTCTTTACTTGTTTTAGGGAACAGAATGCACTCCTCCAGAGAGGCAGTTGGCAATTTACATCCCGCCCATCAGCATAACAAGGCTCCCTGTTCTCCAGGGCCTGCCTTGCCTTTCTTGTTCTTACACATTTTGTGGATGTCCCTTTTGACCGGTGGGAAGTGATACTTCTTTGTAGTGCAGATTTGCATTGCCCGCTTGCTTGCTTGGCCAAAAAGGGCGTATACATTTTCTCCTGAATATATTCAGTAGAAAACGCATACGCCCTTTTTGGCCAAGTGCATCATTGTCGAAGTTGTGCCCCTCTTCCTGTGCTTTAAAGGCGATTCCAACGTACCTCTTGAAATCTGTTTCCTGCTATTCTGCCTCGCTTTCAAGTCCGCCTCGATGCCTTCCCTCAACAGATTTTTGGACGATAGTTGTCCTTTATTACTCGGCCAGTTTGTGAATTGCTGTGCCCCTGAGCTCCATTTTTCAACTCGTTTTTGGTGAGCTGACCGCAAGTCCAAAATTTTGGTTCAGGACCTATACTGGTTCCCGGTGGGTGGCTGAGAATTTGGTTAATTCTTCTTCCTGCCGGGAAATTACAGTGATATGTGCCTGTCCAAATGCCTCACAGCTACTCTCTCATTGGTTCTCCCTCTTCCCTTTCATCCTCTGCCAAATTGGCAACCTGTGCGAACCAGGAGGTTAAAGGGGCTGTCTCTCCAAGTTGGGAGGTTGATAGTAAAGCAGACGGAAAGTCAAACCGGAGCACCAGGAGAGGCACTATTCGTTGAGTTTTAGAAACCTTTCGTATTCACAGTGTGTCCGTTCTCTAGGTTTCCCGCACATGTTATAGCTGTAGTAATATTCCCTTCAACCTGGAGAGTTCAGACCCATGGAATGGGTGCCATGCATTATTGCTTTAAAGGGTCTGCACTTGCTTACCCAATCTCACCAATCGTCTCAGTCCCAAGTGTCCCTCCTTATGCCACATCCAGCTGTCGTTGTAGATAGGGTCATTCCAGCTTTCATCAGAGACCCTGAAGGAATTGTAAAGAATTTCCCAGTTTTTTTGTTTTGTTTTTGAAATTCCTTTTTATAGTGGGTTTGAGCTGATTCTCGCTGCCATGTTTATGCCAGTCTAGACACACTTGATTCCCTTATGGAGACATATCAATACATAGGTTTTAAGATTCTTACTAGTCAGATATTTTCCTCTGCGGGAAATATGGGGTTTTGAGTCCCTTTCGCTGAGGACGGTGTAGGTCTTGTCTATTCCATAGTTGGTTTTTGGAACGGTACCTGTGCTTATATCAAACTCTGGTTTTATGCATCACCCCACCTCTCCTTCCCCCTTAAGCAGGTATAAGAGTGTTTTCTAAATGTGAGACACTGTTCTCTTTCCTAACTCAGTTCAAGTGTAGCCATGTTTACAGGATCTTCATAAGTGATATCTTATGATAAGTTTCTTTTTCTGTGTGACTTATTTCACTTAGAATCATCGTACCTGAATCCACCCATTTTGCTGCTACTGGTCTTATGACATTGATTTCATGGCTGAGGGATATTCCATCGTACGTAAGTACCACAATTTTTTGAACCATGTTTATATTTTCTGGGATACTTAAGGTGTATCCAAGTTGAGGTCCTTGTATGCAGTGCAGCCCTAAATTTTGGGATGGCTCTGTCTTATTGATTTTCAGTTTTCCCAAGGTATATTCCCTAGACTGGTAGTGCCCTTGGCTCTGTAGCTCTGTTCTTTACTTGTTTTAGGGAACAGAATGCACTCCTCCAGAGAGGCAGTTGGCAATTTACATCCCGCCCATCAGCATAACAAGGCTCCCTGTTCTCCAGGGCCTGTCTTGCCTTTCTTGTTCTTACACATTTTGTGGATGTCCCTTTTGACCGGTGGGAAGTGATACTTCTTTGTAGTGCAGATTTGCATTGCCCGCTTGCTTGCTTGGCCAAAAAGGGCGTATGCGTTTTCTCCTGAATATATTCAGTAGAAAACGCATACGCCCTTTTTGGCCAAGTGCATCATTGTCGAAGTTGTGCCCCTCTTCCTGTGCTTTAAAGGCGATTCCAACGTACCTCTTGAAATCTGTTTCCTGCTATTCTGCCTCGCTTTCAAGTCCGCCTCGTTGCCTTCCCTCAACAGATTTTTGGACGATAGTTGTCCTTTATTACTCGGCCAGTTTGTGAATTGCTGTGCCCCTGAGCTCCATTATTCAACTCGTTTTTGGTGAGCTGACCGCAAGTCCAAAATTTTGGTTCAGGACCTATACTGGTTCCCGGTGGGTGGCTGAGAATTTGGTTAATTCTTCTTCCTGCCGGGAAATTACAGTGATATGTGCCCGTCCAAATGCCTAACAGCTACTCTCTCATTGGTTCTCCCTCTTCCCTTTCATCCTCTGCCAAATTGGCAACCTGTGCGAACCAAGAGGTTAAAGGGGCTGTCTCTCCAAGTTGGGAGGTTGATAGTAAAGCAGACGGAAAGTCAAACCGGAGCACCAGGAGAGGGACTATGCGTTGAGTTTTAGAAACCTTTCGTATTCACAGTGTGTCCGTTCTCTAGGTTTCCCGCACATGTTATAGCTGTAGTAATATTCCCTTCAACCTGGAGAGTTCGGACCCATGGAATGGGTGCCATGCATTATTGCTTTAAAGGGTCTGCATTTGCTCACCCAATCTCACCAATCCTCTCAGTCCCAAGTGTCCCTCCTTATGCCACATCCAGCTGTCGTTGTAGATAGGGTCATTCCAGCCTTCATCAGAGACCCTGAAGGAATTGTAAAGAATTTCCCAGTTTTTTTGTTTTGTTTTTGAAATTCCTTTTTATAGTGGGTTTGAGCTGATTCTCGCTGCCATGTTTATGCCAGTCTAGACACACTTGATTCCCTTACGGAGACATATCAATACATAGGTTTTAAGATTCTTACTAGTCAGATATTTTCCTCTGCGGGAAATATGGGGTTTTGAGTCCCTTTCGCTGAGGACGGTGTAGGTCTTGTCTATTCCATAGTTGGTTTTTGGAACGGTACCTGTGCTTATATCAAACTCTGGTTTTATGCATCACCCCACCTCTCCTTCCCCCTTAAGCAGGTATAAGAGTGTTTTCTAAATGTGAGACACTGTTCTCTTTCCTAACTCAGTTCAAGTGTAGCCATGTTCACAGGATCTTCATAAGTGATATCTTATGATAAGTTTCTTTTTCTGTGTGACTTATTTCACTTAGAATCATCGTACCTGAATCCACCCATTTTGCTGCTACTTGTCTTATGACATTGATTTCATGGCTGCGGGATATTCCATCGTACGTAAGTACCACAATTTTTTGAACCATGTTTATATTTTCTGGGATACTTAAGGTGTATCCAAGTTGAGGTCCTTGTATGCAGTGCAGCCCTAAATGTTGGGGTGGCTCTGTCTTATTGAATTTCAGTTTTCCCAAGGTATATTCCCTAGACTGGTAGTGCCCTTGGCTCTGTAGCTCTGTTCTTTACTTGTTTTAGGGAACAGAATGCACTCCTCCAGAGAGGCAGTTGGCAATTTACATCCCGCCCATCAGCATAACAAGGCTCCCTGTTCTCCAGGGCCTGTCTTGCCTTTCTTGTTCTTACACATTTTGTGGATGTCCCTTTTGACCGGAGGGAAGTGATACTTCTTTGTAGTGCAGATTTGCATTGCCCGCTTGCTTGCTTGGCCAAAAAGGGCGTATGCGTTTTCTCCTGAATATATTCAGGAGAAAACGCATACGCCCTTTTTGGCCAAGTGCATCATTGTCGAAGTTGTGCCCCTCTTCCTGTGCTTTAAAGGCGATTCCAACGTACCTCTTGAAATCTGTTTCCTGCTATTCTGCCTCGCTTTCAAGTCCGCCTCGTTGCCTTCCCTCAACAGATTTTTGGACGATAGTTGTCCTTTATTACTCGGCCAGTTTGTGAATTGCTGTGCCCCTGAGCTCCATTTTTCAAGTCGTTTTTGGAGAGCTGACCGCAAGTCCAAAATTTTGATTGAGGACCTATACTGGTTCCCGGTGGGTGGCTGAGAATTTGGTTAATTCTTCTTCCTGCCGGGAAATTACAGTGATATGTGCCCGTCCAAATGCCTAACAGCTACTCTCTCATTGGTTCTCCCTCTTCCCTTTCATCCTCTGCCAAATTGGCAACCTGTGCGAACCAAGAGGTTAAAGGGGCTGTCTCTCCAAGTTGGGAGGTTGATAGTAAAGCAGACGGAAAGTCAAACCGGAGCACCAGGAGAGGGACTATTCGTTGAGTTTTAGAAACCTTTCGTATTCACAGTGTGTCCGTTCTCTAGGTTTCCCGCACATGTTATAGCTGTAGTAATATTCCCTTCAACCTGGAGAGTTCGGACCCATGGAATGGGTGCCATGCATTATTGCTTCAAAGGGTCTGCATTTGCTCACCCAATCTCACCAATCGTCTCAGTCCCAAGTGTCCCTCCTTATGCCACATCCAGCTGTCGTTGTAGATAGGGTCATTCCAGCTTTCATCAGAGACCCTGAAGGAATTGTAAAGAATTTCCCAGTTTTTTTGTTTTGTTTTTGAAATTCCTTTATATAGTGGGTTTGAGCTGATTCTCGCTGCCATGTTTATGCCAGTCTAGACACACTTGATTCCCTTATGGAGACATATCAATACATAGGTTTTAAGATTCTTACTAGTCAGATATTTTCCTCTGCGGGAAATATGGGGTTTTGAGTCCCTTTCGCTGAGGACGGTGTAGGTCTTGTCTATTCCATAGTTGGTTTTTGGAACGGTACCTGTGCTTATATCAAACTCTGGTTTTATGCATCACCCCACCTCTCTTTCCCCCTTAAGCAGGTATAAGAGTGTTTTCTAAATGTGAGACACTGTTCTCTTTCCTAACTCAGTTCAAGTGTAGCCATGTTTACAGGATCTTCATAAGTGATATCTTATGATAAGTTTCTTTTTCTGTGTGACTTATTTCACTTAGAATCATCGTACCTCTATCCACCCATTTTACTGCTACTGGTCTTATGACATTGATTTCATGGCTGAGCGATATTCCATCGTACGTAAGTACCACAATTTTTTGAACCATGTTTATATTTTCTGGGATACTTAAGGTGTATCCAAGTTGAGGTCCTTGTATGCAGTGCAGCCCTAAATTTTGGGGTGGCTCTGTCTTATTGATTTTCAGTTTTCCCAAGGTATATTCCCTAGACTGGTAGTGCCCTTGGCTCTGTAGCTCTGTTCTTTACTTGTTTTAGGGAACAGAATGCACTCCTCCAGAGAGGCAGTTGGCAATTTACATCCCGCCCATCAGCATAACAAGGCTCCCTGTTCTCCAGGGCCTGTATTGCCTTTCTTGTTCTTACACATTTTGTGGATGTCCCTTTTGACCGGTGGGAAGTGATACTTCTTTGTAGTGCAGATTTACATTGCCCGCTTGCTTGCTTGGCCAAAAAGGGCGTATGCGTTTTCTCCTGAATATATTCAGGAGAAAACGCATACGCCCTTTTTGGCCAAGTGCATCATTGTCGAAGTTGTGCCCCTCTTCCTGTGCTTTAAAGGTGATTCCAACGTACCTCTTGAAATCTGTTTCCTGCTATTCTGCCTCGCTTTCAAGTCCGCCTCGTTGCCTTCCCTCAACAGATTTTTGGACGATAGTTGTCCTTTATTACTCGGCCAGTTTGTGAATGGCTGTGCCCCTGAGCTCCATTTTTCAACTCGTTTTTGGTGAGCTGACCGCAAGTCCAAAATTTTGATTCAGGACCTATACTGGTTCCCGGTGGGTGGCTGAGAATTTGGTTAATTCTTCTTCCTGCCGGAAAATTACAGTGATATGTGCCCGTCCAAATGCCTAACAGCTACTCTCTCATTGGTTCTCCCTCTTCCCTTTCATCCTCTGCCAAATTGGCAACCTGTGCGAACCAAGAGGTTAAAGGGGCTGTCTCTCCAAGTTGGGAGGTTGATAGTAAAGCAGACGGAAAGTCAAACCGGAGCACCAGGAGAGGGACTATGCGTTGAGTTTTAGAAACCTTTCGTATTCACAGTGTGTCCGTTCTCTAGGTTTCCCGCACATGTTATAGCTGTAGTAATATTCCCTTCAACCTGGAGAGTTCGGACCCATGGAATGGGTGCCATGCATTATTGCTTTAAAGGGTCTGCATTTGCTCACCCAATCTCACCAATCGTCTCAGTCCCAAGTGTCCCTCCTTATGCCACATCCAGCTGTCGTTGTAGATAGGGTCATTCCAGCTTTCATCAGACACCCCGAAGGAATTGTAAAGAATTTCCCAGTTTTTTGTTTTGTTTTTGAAATTCCTTTTTATAGTGGGTTTGAGCTGATTCTCGCTGCCATGTTTATGCCAGTCTAGACACACTTGATTCCCTTACGGAGACATATCAATACATAGGTTTTAAGATTCTTACTAGTCAGATATTTTCCTCTGCGGGAAATATGGGGTTTTGAGTCCCTTTCACTGAGGACGGTGTAGGTCTTGTCTATTCCATAGTTGGTTTTTGGAACGGTACCTGTGCTTATATCAAACTCTGGTTTTATGCATCACCCCACCTCTCCATCCCCCTTTAGCAGGCATAAGAGTGTTTTCTAAATGTGAGACACTGTTCTCTTTCCTAACTCAGTTCAAGTGTAGCCATGTTTACAGGATCTTCATAAGTGATATCTTATGATAAGTTTCTTTTTCTGTGTGACTTATTTCACTTAGAATCATCGTACCTGAATCCACCCATTTTGCTGCTACTGGTCTTATGACATTGATTTCATGGCTGAGGGATATTCCATCGTACGTAAGTACCACAATTTTTTGAACCATGTTTATATTTTCTGGGATACTTAAGGTGTATCCAAGTTGAGGTCCTTGTATGCAGTGCAGCCCTAAATTTTGGGGTGGCTCTGTCTTATTGATTTTCAGTTTTCCCAAGGTATATTCCCTAGACTGGTAGTGCCCTTGGCTCTGTAGCTCTGTTCTTTACTTGTTTTAGGGAACAGAATGCACTCCTCCAGAGAGGCAGTTGGCAATTTACATCCCGCCCATCAGCATAACAAGGCTCCCTGTTCTCCAGGGCCTGTCTTGCCTTTCTTGTTCTTACACATTTTGTGGATGTCCCTTTTGACCGGTGGGAAGTGATACTTCTTTGTAGTGCAGATTTGCATTGCCCGCTTGCTTGCTTGGCCAAAAAGGGCGTATGCGTTTTCTCCTGAATATATTCAGGAGAAAACGCATACGCCCTTTTTGGCCAAGTGCATCATTGTCGAAGTTGTGCCCCTCTTCCTGTGCTTTAAAGGCGATTCCAACGTACCTCTTGAAATCTGTTTCCTGCTATTCTGCCTCGCTTTCAAGTCCGCCTCGTTGCCTTCCCTCAACAGATTTTTGGACGATAGTTGTCCTTTATTACTCGGCCAGTTTGTGAATTGCTGTGCCCCTGAGCTCCATTTTTCAACTCGTTTTTGGGGAGCTGACCGCAAGTCCAAAATTTTGGTTCAGGACCTATACTGGTTCCCGGTGGGTGGCTGAGAATTTGGTTAATTCTTCTTCCTGCCGGGAAATTACAGTGATATGTGCCCGTCCAAATGCCTAACAGCTACTCTCTCATTGATTCTCCCTCTTCCCTTTCATCCTCTGCCAAATTGGCAACCTGTGCGAACCAAGAGGTTAAAGGGGCTGTCTCTCCAAGTTGGGAGGTTGATAGTAAAGCAGACGGAAAGTCAAACCGGAGCACCAGGAGAGGGTCTATTCTTTGAGTTTTAGAAACCTTTCGTATTCACAGTGTGTCTGTTCTCTAGGTTTCCCTCACATGTTATAGCTGTAGTAATATTCCCTTCAACCTGGAGAGTTCGGACCCATGGAATGGGTGCCATGCATTATTGCTTTAAAGGGTCTGCATTTGCTCACCCAATCTCACCAATCGTCTCAGTCCCAAGTGTCCCTCCTTATGCCACATCCAGCTGTCGTTGTAGATAGGGTCATTCCAGCTTTCATCAGAGACCTTGAAAGAATTGTAAAGAATTTCCCAGTTTTTTTGTTTTGTTTTTGAAATTCCTTTTTATAGTGGGTTTGAGCTGATTCTCGCTGCCATGTTTATGCCAGTCTAGACACACTTGATTCCTTTACGGAGACATATCAATATATAGGTTTTAAGATTCTTATTAGTCAGATATTTTCCTCTGCGGGAAATATGGGGTTTTGAGTCCCTATCACTGAGGAAGGTGTAGGTCTTGTCTATTCCATAGTTGGTTTTTGGAACGGTACCTGTGCTTATATCAAACTCTGGTTTTATGCATCACCCCACCTCTCCTTCCCCCTTAAGCAGGTATAAGAGTGTTTTCTAAATGTGAGACACTGTTCTCTTTCCTAACTCAGTTCAAGTGTAGCCATGTTTACAGGATCTTCATAAGTGATATCTTATGATAAGTTTCTTTTTCTGTGTGACTTATTTCACTTAGAATCATCGTACCAGAATCCACCCATTTTGCTGCTACTGGTCTTATGACATTGATTTCATGGCTGAGGGATATTCCATCGTACGTAAGTACCACAATTTTTTGAACCATGTTTATATTTTCTAGGATACTTAAGGTGTATCCAAGTTGAGGTCCTTGTATGCAGTGCAGCCCTAAATTTTGGGGTGGCTCTGTCTTATTGATTTTCAGTTTTCCCAAGGTATATTCCCTAGACTGGTAGTGCCCTTGGCTCTGTAGCTCTGTTCTTTACTTGTTTTAGGGAACAGAATGCACTCCTCCAGAGAGGCAGTTGGCAATTTACATCCCGCCCATCAGCATAACAAGGCTCCCTGTTCTCCAGGGCCTGTATTGCCTTTCTTGTTCTTACACATTTTGTGGATGTCCCTTTTGACCGGTGGGAAGTGATACTTCTTTGTAGTGCAGATTTACATTGCCCGCTTGCTTGCTTGGCCAAAAAGGGCGTATGCGTTTTCTCCTGAATATATTCAGGAGAAAACGCATACGCCCTTTTTGGCCAAGTGCATCATTGTCGAAGTTGTGCCCCTCTTCCTGTGCTTTAAAGGTGATTCCAACGTACCTCTTGAAATCTGTTTCCTGCTATTCTGCCTCGCTTTCAAGTCCGCCTCGTTGCCTTCCCTCAACAGATTTTTGGACGATAGTTGTCCTTTATTACTCGGCCAGTTTGTGAATGGCTGTGCCCCTGAGCTCCATTTTTCAACTCGTTTTTGGTGAGCTGACCGCAAGTCCAAAATTTTGATTCAGGACCTATACTGGTTCCCGGTGGGTGGCTGAGAATTTGGTTAATTCTTCTTCCTGCCGGAAAATTACAGTGATATGTGCCCGTCCAAATGCCTAACAGCTACTCTCTCATTGGTTCTCCCTCTTCCCTTTCATCCTCTGCCAAATTGGCAACCTGTGCGAACCAAGAGGTTAAAGGGGCTGTCTCTCCAAGTTGGGAGGTTGATAGTAAAGCAGACGGAAAGTCAAACCGGAGCACCAGGAGAGGGACTATGCGTTGAGTTTTAGAAACCTTTCGTATTCACAGTGTGTCCGTTCTCTAGGTTTCCCGCACATGTTATAGCTGTAGTAATATTCCCTTCAACCTGGAGAGTTCGGACCCATGGAATGGGTGCCATGCATTATTGCTTTAAAGGGTCTGCATTTGCTCACCCAATCTCACCAATCGTCTCAGTCCCAAGTGTCCCTCCTTATGCCACATCCAGCTGTCGTTGTAGATAGGGTCATTCCAGCTTTCATCAGACACCCCGAAAGAATTGTAAAGAATTTCCCAGTTTTTTGTTTTGTTTTTGAAATTCCTTTTTATAGTGGGTTTGAGCTGATTCTCGCTGCCATGTTTATGCCAGTCTAGACACACTTGATTCCCTTACGGAGACATATCAATACATAGGTTTTAAGATTCTTACTAGTCAGATATTTTCCTCTGCGGGAAATATGGGGTTTTGAGTCCCTTTCACTGAGGACGGTGTAGGTCTTGTCTATTCCATAGTTGGTTTTTGGAACGGTACCTGTGCTTATATCAAACTCTGGTTTTATGCATCACCCCACCTCTCCATCCCCCTTTAGCAGGCATAAGAGTGTTTTCTAAATGTGAGACACTGTTCTCTTTCCTAACTCAGTTCAAGTGTAGCCATGTTTACAGGATCTTCATAAGTGATATCTTATGATAAGTTTCTTTTTCTGTGTGACTTATTTCACTTAGAATCATCGTACCTGAATCCACCCATTTTGCTGCTACTGGTCTTATGACATTGATTTCATGGCTGAGGGATATTCCATCGTACGTAAGTACCACAATTTTTTGAACCATGTTTATATTTTCTGGGATACTTAAGGTGTATCCAAGTTGAGGTCCTTGTATGCAGTGCAGCCCTAAATTTTGGGGTGGCTCTGTCTTATTGATTTTCAGTTTTCCCAAGGTATATTCCCTAGACTGGTAGTGCCCTTGGCTCTGTAGCTCTGTTCTTTACTTGTTTTAGGGAACAGAATGCACTCCTCCAGAGAGGCAGTTGGCAATTTACATCCCGCCCATCAGCATAACAAGGCTCCCTGTTCTCCAGGGCCTGTCTTGCCTTTCTTGTTCTTACACATTTTGTGGATGTCCCTTTTGACCGGTGGGAAGTGATACTTCTTTGTAGTGCAGATTTGCATTGCCCGCTTGCTTGCTTGGCCAAAAAGGGCGTATGCGTTTTCTCCTGAATATATTCAGGAGAAAACGCATACGCCCTTTTTGGCCAAGTGCATCATTGTCGAAGTTGTGCCCCTCTTCCTGTGCTTTAAAGGCGATTCCAACGTACCTCTTGAAATCTGTTTCCTGCTATTCTGCCTCGCTTTCAAGTCCGCCTCGTTGCCTTCCCTCAACAGATTTTTGGACGATAGTTGTCCTTTATTACTCGGCCAGTTTGTGAATTGCTGTGCCCCTGAGCTCCATTTTTCAACTCGTTTTTGGGGAGCTGACCGCAAGTCCAAAATTTTGGTTCAGGACCTATACTGGTTCCCGGTGGGTGGCTGAGAATTTGGTTAATTCTTCTTCCTGCCGGGAAATTACAGTGATATGTGCCCGTCCAAATGCCTAACAGCTACTCTCTCATTGATTCTCCCTCTTCCCTTTCATCCTCTGCCAAATTGGCAACCTGTGCGAACCAAGAGGTTAAAGGGGCTGTCTCTCCAAGTTGGGAGGTTGATAGTAAAGCAGACGGAAAGTCAAACCGGAGCACCAGGAGAGGGTCTATTCTTTGAGTTTTAGAAACCTTTCGTATTCACAGTGTGTCTGTTCTCTAGGTTTCCCTCACATGTTATAGCTGTAGTAATATTCCCTTCAACCTGGAGAGTTCGGACCCATGGAATGGGTGCCATGCATTATTGCTTTAAAGGGTCTGCATTTGCTCACCCAATCTCACCAATCGTCTCAGTCCCAAGTGTCCCTCCTTATGCCACATCCAGCTGTCGTTGTAGATAGGGTCATTCCAGCTTTCATCAGAGACCTTGAAAGAATTGTAAAGAATTTCCCAGTTTTTTTGTTTTGTTTTTGAAATTCCTTTTTATAGTGGGTTTGAGCTGATTCTCGCTGCCATGTTTATGCCAGTCTAGACACACTTGATTCCTTTACGGAGACATATCAATATATAGGTTTTAAGATTCTTATTAGTCAGATATTTTCCTCTGCGGGAAATATGGGGTTTTGAGTCCCTATCACTGAGGAAGGTGTAGGTCTTGTCTATTCCATAGTTGGTTTTTGGAACGGTACCTGTGCTTATATCAAACTCTGGTTTTATGCATCACCCCACCTCTCCTTCCCCCTTAAGCAGGTATAAGAGTGTTTTCTAAATGTGAGACACTGTTCTCTTTCCTAACTCAGTTCAAGTGTAGCCATGTTTACAGGATCTTCATAAGTGATATCTTATGATAAGTTTCTTTTTCTGTGTGACTTATTTCACTTAGAATCATCGTACCAGAATCCACCCATTTTGCTGCTACTGGTCTTATGACATTGATTTCATGGCTGAGGGATATTCCATCGTACGTAAGTACCACAATTTTTTGAACCATGTTTATATTTTCTAGGATACTTAAGGTGTATCCAAGTTGAGGTCCTTGTATGCAGTGCAGCCCTAAATTTTGGGGTGGCTCTGTCTTATTGATTTTCAGTTTTCCCAAGGTATATTCCCTAGACTGGTAGTGCCCTTGGCTCTGTAGCTCTGTTCTTTACTTGTTTTAGGGAACAGAATGCACTCCTCCAGAGAGGCAGTTGGCAATTTACATCCCGCCCATCAGCATAACAAGGCTCCCTGTTCTCCAGGGCCTGTCTTGCCTTTCTTGTTCTTACACATTTTGTGGATGTCCCTTTTGACCGGTGGGAAGTGATACTTCTTTGTAGTGCAGATTTGCATTGCCCGCTTGCTTGCTTGGCCAAAAAGGGCGTATGCGTTTTCTCCTGAATATATTCAGTAGAAAACACATACGCCCTTTTTGGCCAAGTGCGTCATTGTCGAAGTTGTGCCCCTCTTCCTGTGCTTTAAAGGCGATTCCAACGTACCTCTTGAAATCTGTTTCCTGCTATTCTGCCTTGCTTTCAAGTCCGCCTCGTTGCTTTCCGTCAACAGATTTTTGGACGATAGTTGTCCTTTATTACTCGGCCAGTTTGTGAATTGCTGTGCCCCTGAGCTCCATTTTTCAACTCGTTTTTGGTGAGCTGACCGCAAGTCCAAAATTTTGGTTCAGGACCTATACTGGTTCCCGGTGGGTGGCTGAGAATTTGGTTAATTCTTCTTCCTGCCGGGAAATTACAGTGATATGTGCCCGTCCAAATGCCTAACAGCTACTCTCTCATTGGTTCTCCCTCTTCCCTTTCATCCTCTGCCAAATTGGCAACCTGTGCGAACCAAGAGGTTAAAGGGGCTGTCTCTCCAAGTTGGGAGGTTGATAGTAAAGCAGACGGAAAGTCAAACCGGAGCACCAGGAGAGGGACTATTCGTTGAGTTTTAGAAACCTTTCGTATTCACAGTGTGTCCGTTCTCTAGGTTTCCCGCACATGTTATAGCTGTAGTAATATTCCCTTCAACCTGGAGAGTTCGGACCCATGGAATGGGTGCCATGCATTATTGCTTTAAAGGGTCTGCACTTGCTTACCCAATCTCACCAATCGTCTCAGTCCCAAGTGTCCCTCCTTATGCCACATCCAGCTGTCGTTGTAGATATGGTCATTCCAGCTTTCATCAGAGACCCTGAAGGAATTGTAAAGAATTTCCCAGTTTTTTTGTTTTGTTTTTGAAATTCCTTTTTATAGTGGGTTTGAGCTGATTCTCGCTGCCATGTTTATGCCAGTCTAGACACACTTGATTCCCTTATGGAGACATATCAATACATAGGTTTTAAGATTCTTACAAGTCAGATATTTTCCTCTGCGGGAAATATGGGGTTTTGAGTCCCTTTCGCTGAGGACGGTGTAGGTCTTGACTATTCCATAGTTGGTTTTTGGAACGGTACCTGTGCTTATATCAAACTCTGGTTTTATGCATCACCCCACCTCTCCTTCCCCCTTAAGCAGGTATAAGAGTGTTTTCTAAATGTGAGACACTGTTCTCTTTCCTAACTCAGTTCAAGTGTAGCCATGTTTACAGGATCTTCATAAGTGATATCTTGTGATAAGTTTCTTTTTCTGTGTGACTTATTTCACTTAGAATCATCGTACCTGAATCCACCCATTTTGCTGCTACTGGTCTTATGACATTGATTTCATGGCTGAGGGATATTCCATCGTACGTAAGTACCACAATTTTTTGAACCATGTTTATATTTTCTGGGATACTTAAGGTGTATCCAAGTTGAGGTCCTTGTATGCAGTGCAGCCCTAAATTTTGGGGTGGCTCTGTCTTATTGATTTTCAGTTTTCCCAAGGTATATTCCCTAGACTGGTAGTGCCCTTGGCTCTGTAGCTCTGTTCTTTACTTGTTTTAGGGAACAGAATGCACTCCTCCAGAGAGGCAGTTGGCAATTTACATCCCGCCCATCAGCATAACAAGGCTCCCTGTTCTCCAGGGCCTGTCTTGCCTTTCTTGTTCTTACACATTTTGTGGATGTCCCTTTTGACCGGTGGGAAGTGATACTTCTTTGTAGTGCAGATTTGCATTGCCCGCTTGCTTGCTTGGCCAAAAAGGGCGTATGCGTTTTCTCCTGAATATATTCAGTAGAAAACGCATACGCCCTTTTTGGCCAAGTGCATCATTGTAGAAGTTGTGCCCCTCTTCCTGTGCTTTTTTTTTTTTTTTTTTTTTTTTGTGGTATGCGGGCCTCTCACTGTTGTGGCCTCTCCCGTTGCGGAGCACAGGCTCCGGATGCGCAGGCTCAGCAGCCATGGCTCACGGGCCCAGCCGCTCCGCGGCATATGGGATCCTCCCAGACCGGGGCACGAACCCGTATCCCCTGCATCGGCAGGCGGACTCTCAACCACTGCGCCACCAGGGAGGCCCTTCCTGTGCTTTAAAGGCGATTCCAACGTACCTCTTGAAATCTGTTTCCTGCTATTCTGCCTCGCTTTCAAGTCCGCCTCGTTGCCTTCCCTCAACAGATTTTTGGACGATAGTTGTCCTTTATTACTCGGCCAGTTTGTGAATTGCTGTGCCCCTGAGCTCCATTTTTCAACTCGTTTTTGGTGAGCTGACCGCAAGTCCAAAATTTTGGTTCAGGACCTATACTGGTTCCCGGTGGGTGGCTGAGAATTTGGTTAATTCTTCTTCCTGCCGGGAAATTACAGTGATATATGCCTGTCCAAATGCCTAACAGCTACTCTCTCATTGGTTCTCCCTCTTCCCTTTCATCCTCTGCCAAATTGGCAACCTGTGCGAACCAAGAGGTTAAAGGGGCTGTCTCTCCAAGTTGGGAGGTTGATAGTAAAGCAGACGGAAAGTCAAACCGGAGCACCAGGAGAGGGACTATTCGTTGAGTTTTAGAAACCTTTCGTATTCACAGTGTGTCCGTTCTCTAGGTTTCCCGCACATGTTATAGCTGTAGTAATATTCCCTTCAACCTGGAGAGTTCGGACCCATGGAATGGGTGCCATGCATTATTGCTTTAAAGGGTCTGCATTTGCTCACCCAATCTCACCAATCGTCTCAGTCCCAAGTGTCCCTCCTTATGCCACATCCAGCTGTCGTTGTAGATAGGGTCATTCCAGCTTTCATCAGAGACCCTGAAGGAATTGTAAAGAATTTCCCAGTTTTTTTGTTTTGTTTTTGAAATTCCTTTTTATAGTGGGTTTGAGCTGATTCTCGCTGCCATGTTTATGCCAGTCTAGACACACTTGATTCCCTTATGGAGACATATCAATACATAGGTTTTAAGATTCTTACTAGTCAGATATTTTCCTCTGCGGGAAATATGGGGTTTTGAGTCCCGTTCGCTGAGGACGGTGTAGGTCTTGTCTATTCCATAGTTGGTTTTTGGAACGGTACCTGTGCTTATATCAAACTCTGGTTTTATGCATCACCCCACCTCTCCTTCCCCCTTAAGCAGGTATAAGAGTGTTTTCTAAATGTGAGACACTGTTCTCTTTCCTAACTCAGTTCAAGTGTAGCCATGTTTACAGGATCTTCATAAGTGATATCTTATGATAAGTTTCTTTTTCTGTGTGACTTATTTCACTTAGAATCATCGTACCTGAATCCACCCATTTTGCTGCTACTGGTCTTATGACATTGATTTCATGGCTGAGGGATATTCCATCGTACGTAAGTACCACAATTTTTTGAACCATGTTTATATTTTCTGGGATACTTAAGGTGTATCCAAGTTGAGGTCCTTGTACGCAGTGCAGCCCTAAATTTTGGGATGGCTCTGTCTTATTGATTTTCAGTTTTCCCAAGGTATATTCCCTAGACTGGAAGTGCCCTTGGCTCTGTAGCTCTGTTGTTTACTTGTTTTAGGGAACACAATGCACTCCTCCAGAGAGGCAGTTGGCAATTTACATCCCGCCCATCAGCATAACAAGGCTCCCTGTTCTCCAGGGCCTGCCTTGCCTTTCTTGTTCTTACACATTTTGTGGATGTCCCTTTTGACCGGTGGGAAGTGATACTTCTTTGTAGTGCAGATTTGCATTGCCCGCTTGCTTGCTTGGCCAAAAAGGGCGTATACATTTTCTCCTGAATATATTCAGTAGAAAACGCATACGCCCTTTTTGGCCAAGTGCATCATTGTCGAAGTTGTGCCCCTCTTCCTGTGCTTTAAAGGCGATTCCAACGTACCTCTTGAAATCTGTTTCCTGCTATTCTGCCTCGCTTTCAAGTCCGCCTCGATGCCTTCCCTCAACAGATTTTTGGACGATAGTTGTCTTTTATTACTCGGCCAGTTTGTGAATTGCTGTGCCCCTGAGCTCCATTTTTCAACTCGTTTTTGGTGAGCTGACCGCAAGTCCAAAATTTTGGTTCAGGACCTATACTGGTTCCCGGTGGGTGGCTGAGAATTTGGTTAATTCTTCTTCCTGCCGGGAAATTACAGTGATATGTGCCTGTCCAAATGCCTAACAGCTACTCTCTCATTGGTTCTCCCTCTTCCCTTTCATCCTCTGCCAAATTGGCAACCTGTGCGAACCAGGAGGTTAAAGGGGCTGTCTCTCCAAGTTGGGAGGTTGATAGTAAAGCAGACGGAAAGTCAAACCGGAGCACCAGGAGAGGGACTATTCGTTGAGTTTTAGAAACCTTTCGTATTCACAGTGTGTCCGTTCTCTAGGTTTCCCGCACATGTTATAGCTGTAGTAATATTCCCTTCAACCTGGAGAGTTCAGACCCATGGAATGGGTGCCATGCATTATTGCTTTAAAGGGTCTGCACTTGCTTACCCAATCTCACCAATCGTCTCAGTCCCAAGTGTCCCTCCTTATGCCACATCCAGCTGTCGTTGTAGATAGGGTCATTCCAGCTTTCATCAGAGACCCTGAAGGAATTGTAAAGACTTTCCCAGTTTTTTTGTTTTGTTTTTGAAATTCCTTTTTATAGTGGGTTTGAGCTGATTCTCGCTGCCATGTTTATGCCAGTCTAGACACACTTGATTCCCTTACGGAGACATATCAATACATAGGTTTTAAGATTCTTACTAGTCAG